>NW_005054312.1:9300006-9309109 GCF_000277835.1 Geospiza fortis
CACTCCTGGTTCTCAATATAGGAAAGTCAAACATTAGATGAACTTCAGTCATTTAAGTTCATCTGTATTGAAATAGTAGTCCACAGCCACATTAAACTCAATTAAATGGTGTACTGAAGATAAACCACCATAAAATCACCTCATCACCTGCTCAGGACTGTAGTTCAAGAGTTAACTTTGAACATCTGCCTGTTGGGCTGCGAGTGTTAAATACTTTGCAGAAAAAATGTAGTATAGCTGGTAGGTATCGGATCAGGCTTCTTATTACTTTGCTTGTATTCCAGCTGCAGTGGATCTCAACACAATTGAATTTGTCTGGAGTGGAGGTACACTGCACATACGTATATGTACACACACATTTGCACTATAGCTGGCTTTATGTTGGCACGGAATGTTTTGCTGAAAATAAATGGTAGCTATACTATGTAAATAAAATATGCAGAGGAGAGGGTAAGATCTAATTGCCTTGGAAAACTCAAATTTTCGGGCACATTTTAATGTTTCAGGATATAATAATTTACTCTGGCATCCTGTCATTGTGTCTTCACTATATGCATTCACTGTGTTCCAAATAAGATCAAAGAAAAGCAAATCCCTATCATCCTTCAGTTAAATAAATATTTAATTTGAGAAGAATAGGACAAACAGTGCATTGAGCATGTCATTCAGTCTGAATCTGATGACCTGACCTAGTTCCTTGTTTGCACAAAGTTCTACTTATGGAGCATCCTAAATTACAAATGTTCTTCACTTGAGAAAACTCTTCAGTGCAGTATCATGTTAAGTACAACAAAATAATACAGCTCATATGAGATGAAGGTGTCTTCAGGGACTCATAGAACAATGTCTGCCATAACATAGACTCTCTGCCCTTCCTTTAGTTCTAATCTGCTCTTGCAAATAGATTGAAGGAAGTTTGAGTGTTTGCGTACCAGCCAGGTAAATTACAACCTCTATTTACAGCTGGCTCTTTCAAAATGCTTGCTTCAGCTCATGCATCTTTATCTTAGAAGATTCTCCAAGTGATATTTTCTTCGTATTTATAGCAGAATATAAAGTAACTTTTCCAGCTGTGGCTGTATAAAATATTTCATGTGTGGTAGAAAAGCTGTCTCACTTGTGCAATAATCGGCGTTGGACATTACTGAGTGTCATAATCCTGGTACTTGTGGTGTCTCTCAAGCAGTAACAGCCATTGTTGTCAAAACCATTCTGAATCCACAGTATGTACATAGAAAACCAAATGGCTGGTAACTGCCCCATAAATTTTATGTCGATTGTCTTTATGTTAGTGTTTAACATAAGGGGAAAAGCTCAAAATACTGGAATATTGTATATTGGAATATATAACTGGAATGAACAGTTCTGTGTTTTGTCAGTTGCTTATTCTAGCACCTAGTAGAGCATCCACATTGTTTCTAGAAAAGCTTTTGCTTTGGTAGGATGTGCAGTAGAAGTCAGAGCTTGTCTGAATTCTAGCTTCTGTATAGACCCTTACAGCTGACATTTCTTAAGGACTGATGGAAGAGAGAGGAAGGAGCCTAGTGAGGGCAATGTCAGTGTAGCAGCACAGTTTGTGAATTCCTGAGGGGACCTTTGGGGATCATCAGTAGAGGGAGTAAGGAGAAGTGCTTGGTTACACAGCAGTGTAACTGGAGAAGCTTTCCACTCATTAATCAATGTACAAGCAATGTCCACTTTCACATAGGTGAGACAGTAAAATATAGAGCCAAGAAATTCAACTGCATCACAAGAATGCTTCCATCAATAAAATATTGCAAAGATAAATAGCTTTAAATTCTCCTGAAAAATCTATTAATAGGGTTTACTTTTAACTGAAGCATTGATCTTCATTTCTTTAGGAATGAATTGTCACAGCCTAAAAGTCCATGTAAGTGTGCAGTGTGTATAATGAGATACAAAATATACATCAAAAACAAATACTGTATCCACCCTCTAGATCTTACCTGTTGTCTGTTAACTTCTTTTGTCTGTTAACGCTGTTTGTGTCCTGATTATGGGTGCAACTTCATAGTGATTCTTACACAGGTTAAGATCAGTCAGTGAGGAAACTCCATGGAAAAACTGCACGCACCACCAAAAAAAAAAAATTATAACAAGCTTCCACTTGATTCCGCTACCCTCAGAGGCAGAGTAACATCATAAAGTGTAGCCTGCTTCTCTGAATGTTATTCATAGAAAAATATCACAACTCTTCACATTCTGTTATATACTGTGTATAAAAACATGCCTATTTTAATTTGGATTTTCTCCTCCTCCTCCATCAAAGGAAAACTAGATTTTTGACAGCCTCTTCTTTTTACCTACTTATTAAAATACTTTAGCAAACTTGAACACTGTTGTAAACAAACTCATTTAAGCCTGTCTTCTCCTGATAAGGATTAACACAAGCCAGACATTCGTTCTCTGTTCGCAGCTTCCTGAGAAAGTCGTCTTTGTGGCAGACCTGTAAACCAGTGATTCAGGCTGCAGGGTGCTGTATCTCCCACTGCATTCTCTAAGACTCAAGTCTGTAAACCCACTCCTGCTTCTGCAGAACTATATAGAGTATTACCTTTATCTTTTTCAAGAACAAAGTGGATCTATCAGCAGCCCAAGCCAATAGAAAAAATATTGAACAAATAAATCCAAGCAGAACATAATTATCTGGAAGGCAGCACAAATCCAGGGATCTGAAGGTGTGTGTGTATGTGTGCATCTGTCTATCTATCTAATCTGTCTCTGCACAAGCATTCACAGGTGGCTCCCTTCTGAATGAGCTGAAACTGTTGAATGGCCTTCATGTGCAGCACATTGAAATGCTCAGGCTGAGGAAGTTTGGACTCTTCTTGGAGAAGAGAAAGTTGAGTGTAGACCTCACAGCAATGTTCCAGTATCCGAAGGGGACCTGCAAGGAAGCTGGAGAGGGATCCTTTGTTAGGAACTGTAGTGATAAGACAAAGAGTAATGGGCTCAAACTGAAAGAGGAGAAATTTAGGCTAGGTAAAGGTGTTGAGGCACTGGAACAGGTTGCCCAGAGAGGTTTTGGATGCCCCATCCTTGGCAGTGTTCAAGTCCAGGTTGGATGAGGCATTTAGCAACCTGGTCTAGTGGGAAGTATTCCTGCCCATGGCAGGGGGGATGCAACTGAATGTTTAAGGTCTGTTCCAACCTTTAAAATTCTGTGATTATTACAGTCAATTATTGACCTTGTCAGTTCTGCAGAGGCAATGTGGATGCAGGATAGCAGCAGGTGAGAAGGCTGGTAGGTGTACCTGGGCATCTCTTGATCATTAAAATGTGAATAAAGGGCTTAAACATTTCACATAAACTAAGCCTTGATGTTAATCACCCAGTGCAGTGTGTTTCCATATTGTAGTGCGAGTTCCAGTATCCCTCAGCAGCAGTTGAGGCAAAGCTCAGGAGCCCTCTGGACACAGAAAACAAACAGTGAGGTGGGCTGAGTCATCTTTCTGATATCAGTGGTGTAGCAGATTGGCCACTCCAGGGAGCTAGAGCTCCTCCATCACTCCTGTTGTCCTGGAAAAAAATCCTGCTGAGAAAGAATATGGATAAGGGGAAGGCAAGGAAATAGCCAGGAAATTTTACTAAATGCAGTTCGTTTTGTGTTGCTTGATCTTAACAGTGCAATGGCTTGGAACTCCCACCCAGAAGTTAAGTGTGAGCAAGAAAACTGTGTTGCCTTTGTATGCTGGCAGACCCATGTGTCTTCAGTAGCAACTTTCTTTTTAAATCTGAAGGACTAAGGTCACTAGAACCCTTCTCTAAGGTGCCTTTGTGGAACTTTTCAATACTTTCAAGTCTCTAACAAGCTCTTCAAGGCACTCTAGAGATGCGTCAGTGAAAGTACAAATCCAGTAAAATAAGTGGGAAAAAAACTGGATTTAATTAGAAGTTGTAGTGAGAAGGTAACCAGCCTACATTATATTCTGTAAATAATTGCTTTTATCCGGAGCAGTCATCCTCTTAGGACAATGAAATTCCAGATAAATTGTATGGGACAGACAGAAGCAAAGGTTTTCTTGCTGTTTTACACTTTCAAGAAGTGTGTGATAAGTTGTTGATCTGAGAAGAGAGTGAAATGGTTAGAATCAAGCTCTCAAAACCTAATTCAAACCTTCTGACCACTGCTTTCTTTTGGTGCAGCAGAGCAGCACCTTCTCTGGGGTGAGTTGCAAAGGGGCTAGAGCAAGTCCAAACAGCCTGGAAACCTCATGCATAGACTGTAGGACAAGGAACATGGAGGCCACCAAAGGGAGGCGCTGCTAAGCAGCATTCTGCAACATGGCCCCTTAAAAATGCCAGGAAGATTCCTTACTCACTGATGACAGCAGAAGGCATAAATTGAGGCATGAAAGACTCTTTGTTCACTGAGCAGATGGAAATGTTTGGCCATTTTGTGGATTTCTTCTTGCAGTCTGGACTGGAATTACCCTTGTTTTTGTACCATCCAGCATTAATGTTTCCCAGAGTTGCCCCTTAAACAAAGCAAAAATACTCTACAGCATATTAGCAGTGTGAGCATATCACAGTAAATGGTTTTATACATAATACAACATGGTCATTAGCCAGCTGTGCACATAAAACATCAAGTGGAGGCAGCAGGATGCAAACCAGGTTCTTCAGCTCTGAAGGCATTAGGCACAGAGGGCTGAGGGAGCTCTCCCAGCCCATGTGTTGCAATGGAGAGTGCTTTTCCATCTGCACTAGTCATCCTTCTCCAGGGTGTTTTACAACACTGCAAAATGCCTATAAGCCATGGGCTAGCTCCGTGAGAGCAAACTAATTACACAGCAGGCAATAACTCCTCTGTGATAATCATAGATTTATTGGCCATGATAAGTTTTAAGCCTTCCTAAATTACTGCCAGTCAGATTTGGACAGGTTTATATCTTGTGATGTACCACAGTTAGAAACATCTCACACTGGCCTAGCCTAATGTCTGATTCTACCTGCTCATCATATTACTGTATTTCTATATAATTAGAGAAAGAGAAAATATTTGACAATATAGCATAGAAGGATTTTATTAGCAAAAGTTTATGGCCACAACTTTTATTGGCTAAAGTTTATATCCACACCAAGTTACGTATGTCATCCTTAACAAGGGCAAGTAAAACTTGTATATTGTGCCACATACACTGTCATGTATTCAGAACATGCCTCAGGACCATTTCTGTTTTAGTGTCTGCATTGCCTCTTTGACAGTGGAAACAGAAAGACATGGGCGTGATGGTCCTGAAAGCTCCACTGGTGAAAACACAGCAAGACACTGATGTGGGCTCCCCATTCTCTTTGCTGCCTATGTATTTGGTAGGTCTAGGAGTACCTGGTAAGGACTAGTGTATGCCATGGTGACTGGCTGGTTCTGAAGAGTGAAGTTGTATTTTCTGTTGTGCAGTGGGAGGATAGAACCAGGCAAGTAGATAAGTTGATGATGTTTGATAGACAGATTTTCCACTGCTATTTTGTCTTGGTCAGTTATTGCTTACAGTTGAATTGCAAAGAGTCAAGGAGATTTGTTGCTGTTGTTGTGAGCTCGGTGTAAATTGAGGGAGCAGTTAAATAGCATAAGCAGATTAACATCTTTTCAGGGGCAAAACAATTTCTTGATAAATACCTGTAAGCAATTAAGAGTGCATCAGTTTTCTATAAGGCCTAACCATAGCTACTGTGAAGGAAATGAAGCAAAGGCTTTGTTCTTCTTTAAGGAGTACAGATGATTCGCCTTTCCCAGTTTACACTGTCAGAGCTTGTGCAGTGCAAGTGAAAGAGGAGAGTTCCAGATTTCTGGAACATCTGAATCCTAGACTTCACCCTAGTATGAAATAAAGGTGGAGTTTCCTAACCTTCTGCTATGCAAGGGCTCTTGTTTTCACACCTGAACTGCAGTGGAGTTGGGCTGGGTGGAGTATTTAAGTTTATTTCAAGCAAATACCCCTCTTTCTCTTGAGAGAAAGAACAAACCCTTGGAACTGCAGTTTCATGTCAGTCTCTGAGATACCTATGCTATATGGGATCACTGTAAGAGGGAGAAGAACACAAAGCAGGAGCTGGCTCAGAGATTCAGCAAACATCAGCAAGCTGCCAAGTGATCATTTTAGTGCTGCAGTTGTTTGTCTCTGCAACATTTCAAGGACACCCATCAGAAAAGCTTGATGGGGAAAAATCCTTTCAAGAAGGGGAATTCTGTGGTGGCAGTTTCATTTGGAAGAGGAGACAATGCAGTATTTCTTTCATAGGAGAGAGAAAAAGCAGATTTGATAATAAACGGTTCCTATATTTACTCTGTTACATTACCTTTTGTGAAGCACTCCCATTTAATGTTATCTCCTATCAGAATCTGCCTAAAAACTCTATAGATGCCTGAAATGGAGTTTACTGTGCGTTCACTGTATTTTTGTATCTGTTCTCTCTTCCCTTGAAAAGATAATGACAATAGTGAGCAGCTTTACAGTAGGAAAGCTGTTGTGCTTTCTCATTGTAATGGCAATATAGGAAAAGCATTCGAGAAGGGTAAAACAAATGGCCTTTTTTATTTAAAGGGTAGTGAATACATTCCCCCTTATCAGTGGTAACAGGTACTGCTTAGAGAGATTTCCTAGTTGAATGGAATGTTTCCAAAGGACATGAATATGACTAAGTTGTAACCCAGTGTTCCCTGAAAACTTTCAGCCCACAGGGTTTGCATTATTCTTTCTGTTTTACCCTATAATACCTCTCCTTTTCCTAGAATCGATGGGCTGTTATGTTCTCATATAACAATGTCCTTTCAAAGCCTGTGATCATCTGACCAACCAAATATTTGTGGCAGAACCATTTAATTTCAAAGAACTTGTACACAGAGTCATAATTCAACCCTGGTTCACTTGTGTTTTGGCTGAGGCAAGGGCTTTTCTCAAAGCACCAAGTGATACGAACTTTTCTTCCCTCAGTCCTGCTCTCTTCAGATGCTTGTTCTGATGCTGTCACCTCTGCATTAGCTGGTGAGTGCTGAAATAGAGCAGAAATAATGTGGTGCTTTACTGTGGCAACTTTACATATAAATAACTCACAATTGGAGAGGTTATTACCTGACATTATACATTCAGTTGCACTGTAAGTATATGCTCTTGGACATTTTCCCACAGCAGTTCTGATGGGAGTGGGGTAATGGTACTATTTTGGTTTGTTTTTTCATGCAGATGTGGAATTTGCACAATAGAACTACTACAAAGAGTAGTTTTTCAGATATTATAGCTACACACTCTCAGGTTTGCTTGCAGTTATGGGAAGGGAGTTGCAAATCTGCAAATTTTGTAGTCTTGGGGCCAAGGACTATAAAAGATTGATTTGTGTTGTGAAGAGTGCAGTCTTTGCTATTGATCTTGGTGCAATGTCCTTGTTGGCAAACCAAGAGAGTATAAGACTCCTCTCTTAAAGTAGGCAGTGGGCTGGGTTAGGTCTGCTTAGGATCACTGGATGATAATTCACAATTAATTGTCTTGTAAACCCCTTTTTGCAGAGTACAGGCAATGTCTTGCTACTGCTAAACTGGTTAATCATAGATGAGTAAGAATCTGGGCAAGTAAGCTTCCAGAGGACACTGACATCCTATTTTATACAGCTACTGACTTCTTCTGATGCTGGAAAAGGAACAAAGACTCCTTTCAGAGCAGCAGAGGAATCAGCTGGTTTATCTGTAAATTCTGGGACTTATCCTATTCAGACCTTGTCTATGCCTCATCACACGCTCATTTTTCTGTATCACATTTGCCTGGGCAGCTACTTCAGTGTGCAGCAGCTGTCTCCATCCTGCTGTTCATCCCTGTCAACCCAAGCAACCTTCTCCTCAAACCCAGTTCTGCCTTTCAAGGGTCAGGAGCTGCTGCTGAAATATCCTTTCATAATCGTCAATATCCTCTTATTGCATCTCACTGTACTAACAATTTAGCCTGGGCTTTTGCATACTGAGCTTGCTGAGATACCAAAAGCGGAGATTATGGGGCACCATGTGGCAGTGGTAGCAGCAGTGACTGCAAATAGCTTTTGACTCCATATCAGGCCCTGTGCAGAGGCAGATGGTTAGGAGCAGTTCAGGCAATATTCAGTTTTCTCGAGAGGAAAAGATGGTCATCCTGATTCCTGTTTGTGTCCTGTGGTTTGGGAACAGTTCACATAGCCACAGACACACAAACACCTCATCGCAGGTCCTAGAGACTTGGACTGGCAGTGCTAGAGTTTGCAAAAGGAGAATTACAATTTGTCCCCAAAAATATTTCCTTAGTAAGTCAGTCTGCTAGATTTCACAGAAGTTTTCCTTGCTGCCACAATACTGTGTCATTGAAAATATTCCAGAACAGCTTTATTTTATGTCTCTACACCCCAGCTCTCAGCTCCAGTTTGGTACAGGCACAGACTGCTAATTCATGGCATTATTGCCAGCTCTGTTGAGGCCCAGAGTCATCAGTGATGAGGGTGTAAAACAAAGCAATCAGGCAAATTTCAAATTCTGTATTAGAGCAGGAATAAAAAAAGGGAAGCATGTGGTTTTTTATTTCTCGCATTATGATATTTTACATTAATTTTAATTATTCCCTTTTCTTTTTTGCCTACATCCATTTCAAAAATGTGGTAGGGATGAGTGACAGCCCCAGTATGCTGTGTTGGAAAGGGCTGGGGTAATTAAGAAAACAGATTAATTGAAGCTTCTGGTCATTGGAACAGCTGCCAGTGTAACTAGACTGAAAACCCTGAAGTACCATCTTTTTAAATAATCAGAAAACTTATTGAAGTGCTAAAAAATGTCCTGGGCCTGAGTTGAACTTCTTTGTATTTGATGAAAGATTGACTCAAATTGGACTGTGACGGTGTCTTAGTTCCTTTGTTTGCTTTAAGAGTAAACATTAATCTCATTTATCCAGACCATTTATACTTTGCTTAGGAGTGTGTTTGGCTGACCCCTCGCTGTCCCTTGTATTAAAGCAATGCTTATTAAATCAAGTGTGATTGTATTAGAACAAGAATATTTAGACAGAATAGCCCTTGACATTAATGTTCCTTATCATATGAAGGCTGCTTATTAATTTTGACTGAATGTGTA
>NW_005054312.1:9309124-9327479 GCF_000277835.1 Geospiza fortis
CTTGTCCTGGTATGGGGCTAGTGAGGAGAGAAAGAACATTATTTTCTTTTCTTTATAAGACAAGTATTTTTGAAGATGTAGAGAAAATGGTGCAGTTACTGTTTTTAACATGAGCTGTTGGAAATGAGAGGCTTTATCCACACACTTTTGAACAGTCACAAAATACCTGGATGCTTTTCCTCAATAGTGAATTAAACATTGGTAATATCTGTCTCAAGAGCAGATTTTCATCTGCAGATAAGACTCGATGGAGCAGTTGATACCAAATGCACTTTAAATCTTATTACACAAGGCTGAGGAGGGTAGAAAAACAGAGGCTGAGACCAAAGAGATAGTCAGCTGTTTCTGAAATCTGGCTGGTTGTGGTTTCTCTGAATTTAAAATGTTTCTTTTTTGTAATAATTGGAGTTTTTTCTGATAAGTTACTGATTTTATGATCTTTATGAAGAACAAGAATTATCTGATATTAAGAGTACAAATTGAGAAGAATTGACTTTAGTATAGTTGAAGAGGTATCCTATAGTTTCGTAGAGTATATGAAACATGTTGCTGGGTGGTTTTGTTCTGTATTTTGTGCACGGACAGTTCAGTAAAACACTTCCATGTATTACAGTGTGTGGGCTCTTTCCTTCCCCTTGGCATCTTATTGATTAACAGAGCCTTCTGATATCATGAGACAGACTTAGTGCTTCAGATCGGGCCACAGAGGATGACCAGACCTGGTGGAAAAGAAATCAGAAGCAAAATGGTAAAGATATGTCAAAATGAAATGAAAATTTTAAACCCCAGACATATAAGACTGTGAAACTCTGGGCTGAAGTAGTTTTTGGACAGCACGTCCAATGCAAAACAGAAGATCCAAATCATTGCTCCTAGTTGACATCCTGTTGAATTTTCTGTCTCCTTTCTGTGTGTTCCTACTGTGATCTAAGGAAAATGTTTTTTGAAAAAGTCTAAAGATGTGGCTGCCTTTTTTTGTATTTCAGGATACATCTCTTGTCTAGTTGAAGTTGATGTAATTTACTCAATGCAGCACAGTGATATCTGTTGCTGTCAGGCTGAGAATATGTATTTCTGTCCACAAGGGAGATACTTTTCTCCTTACAGCGAGGCACGAGAGATAAGATGCAGGACAATGTTGACATTCCCAGCTCTCAGCAGAAAATGAAGACTTGACAAAATAAGTCTTGTTAGGAGTCAGGGAATATCTTTGCAGGGTGTTTTTTGGATGAGATGCACAAAAGGGGAGATGGTGTTAAAACGATGCTGTTTGAAAAGGTGCTTCAGGGAAGAGAATAACAGAGGTCTGTTTTCCACTATGCTCTAGGAGAAGGGATAAGGTGTTCAACAGTGTGTGTGCTGTTGTATTAGTAGCATGAAGATTATTCCTTTGAATGATGTTTAATGTTGCAAGCAGCAGCATATGCTGTCATTGCAGCACAGAGGTGAATGCTTGCATGCAAGAGTACAGTTTTTGAAGAGGAGTAGCCTAAAAAGCCCAAACTTGTCCTTGTAGGTTTACTGGGACACATGGTTGATGAACACTGCATGAATATTTAAGATTACTTTTATGACATCCTTTATAAGCTTCACTGAATCTGCAGATGAGGAGAAAAGTGGTTTTGGATTGTGTATGCTAACCTACCCAAAGTATTACATACAGATCTAACATGAAGAAAATATAATACTTAAAGTAAACAGGTTTTCTTGCCCAGCCAGACAGTAGGGTTTCCTGCTAGCCTGAGCCTAGCACTGTGCTTCACAGTCCTTCTTTCCTCCCCTGGCAATTTGGAATAAAGATACTGCTGAGATTTAAGCATTCTCTCTTGTTTCTCTTACCACTTCAGTCGGGACCCTTGCCTCTGCTTAAATGCTTTTGTGAATCAAAGGTGCCATGCAGCTCGTAAAAGCAATCTCATTGCAGAAATGGCATAATTTTCACAGAAAAGGCTTCTCAGCTTTTTTTTTATTGCCTCATTTAATGCTTTTTGCATAGTGAGACACACAGCAAAGGCTTGTTCCTCTCTCCTCTTTGGCCTTGTAAGAAGAGAAAGGTTTCAATGTGAGGTTGCGTTTTGAGTCCCATGAAGTTGCACTGGCTGTGACCATCACAGTCTGTGACCTCCATGTGCTGGACAGAGCTAGTTAGCAGGGTCCCTCAGCAACTCTGGGCCAGGATATCTGGTAGCAGGGCTCAACATTGGGCTTTTAAGTTTCCATGCTAGTCGCCAGCAGCGCAACCTTTTTCTGCCATAAGTTTTAGAGTTATTAAACTAGAGGAGAAGGTCATGGAGGCAAAGCCCAAGCAGTGCTCATTCAGGAATAGAGTTGTCATATGCTATAAGCATCATTAAAAATGAAGGCATCAGATGATAGTATGTTTGGATCCCATGGATGACATTTATTTGGATTTTCACTCTATTTCTACTTGCAGAAAAACCCACCCCTGAATGCTGTCTGCTGCATAGCAGACTTTTGACAATTGTTTGAATGAACCAGTTGAGACTTTCCATTAATTTCTCAGGATAACAGTCTGCAATCATGCTTTTTGACAGGCTGTGTGTTTGACCTGTTTAGTCTCAACTATTTCACTCATGTTTCTGTAAATGGTGTGGTTGAATCAGGGGAAACCCTTGAGCATGGGAGAGAAATCACACATTCCCTGGACACCAGCTGAGAAGGAGCAAGGGGAGGGGCTTTGGGAGACACTGAGTATGGGATGCAGGAGAAGCACTGCAAGGAACTGAGAGTAGCATCTCAGGGAACAGAGAAAACTTCCTAAAGACCATGTTCCTTAAAGACTCCTTACAAAGTGGGCACTGTTTACTGCAGAAAGTGACTGATGGCAGGAATAAAGTTTGAGGACAAGGACATGCTTCTCAGGAGACCATGGGTGAAGGCAACATTGCTTTTAACCCATCTTCATTTCTTTTCCATTTACAGTGGTCTTTTAAAATTTTTTTCTGTTGCTCAAATGCTAACTATTCTATTTTATATTTTTAACAAAGCCTGACTTTTTTATTTTAAAAGTCCTTTGGTCTGTTTTGCAGAACTGTCTATAAAAAGAAGGTTTGGGACCTTTTCATACATTAAATATCACATTAAATAAAGTTAATCCTTATCCCCATCCCTGCCTTCTGCCCCATGGCAGTATTAAAGGGCAAGGTGGAAAGGGATAAAGCGCCTTATACTGCAAAATGTGAAACAGCTTTGACCTTACGCTCAGTAATTCCCCCAGCAACTCAAGCACAAAAATCAGCAAAATTAATACAAGTGTGCAGGGTTAAGTATCAAGCAAATCCTGTGAGGACAGAGGAATTCAAAACAGTGTTCAGTGCTCAAGGTCCAGTTAAGCCCTTGTAGCTCAGTGGCTGCAGTGGGCATCACAGGAGGGCTGGGCAGAGTGCCCTGGTGTAAATGCCATCCATCCCATTTGCTTCAGGACCCTGCACTCAACATGGGGTATGCACAAGATTGCATATTACACATTGAATCTATTCAGTTAGTTTCTGCATTTGCTTGGAAATGTTAAAGACTTCAGCAAAAGACATGATCAGTGCTACCAAAGCTTTGCATTTTTCTTTTTTGTTACCTTTGTCACCTCTAGAGTCTGCATGCCCTAAGTTTCTATGTTCTTTTGGATTTCAGGAGGGTGTAAATGTTTGCAAGGGATCCCTGGAGACAGGGCAAAGCAGTAGGGTTGTAAAGTTGTGCTGTTCTGATATGAAAAGGCAGAAAGCCAAGTTACATTGACAGGATAAGTGCCAACAAAATAATAAACTAAATGCAGATTCTGTGTCCATACCTCTTCTGATTTCAGTTCTCACTGGGACACTGTTCCAGTGCCCTTGTTCTATTTGATTTTCTTGCAGAGAAATTGGACAGTATCCAGTTTTTAAAATTACCTCAGTTTTAATTTATTCTGGTTTTGATGTTTATTGCACCATATAACTAATGGTACCCAGATTTTTTCCTCAGTCTTTGAGTCTATAATTTACCTGCCCAGTGTCTCAAAGGCAGTTGCCACTTACTTTAAGTTATGTATAATTTTAATATGTGTATGTTTATATAATGTATGGGGTTTGTGGGGTCAGGGATGAAGGGAGATGATTTACACTTCATGAACATTTCCAGCCATTCAAAAGAGAAGTGAATTTCAGTTTTACAGAGGCATCTTAGCAGAAACCTGCACAGGTCCAGCATATTTAATGTAACTTACACTAAGCAAAAAAATGAACAAGCTATTCTCCCTTAAGACTTAGTACCAAACTCACAGAACTAGGCATGATCCGATTAAATGTATTCCTTTTCCATGTTAGGGTTTTTTAAAGAAAAATGCAGAGATGGGGGTTTCTGGGAAAAAGACACATGAATTATGAAGCACTGAATTTTATATGTCAAGGCTTAAGAGTACTAGATTACTGTTTCCACTGAGGCATCTTTGTGTAAACCTGGAAATGCAATGGGAAATCAGTAAAACAAACTTGTAGTGCTTGCTAGGACCCCTCTTCAGAACAGATTAAATTTAGATAAAGCTCAGATCTGGAGCTGTGTTTCTCCCACGATTGCAGGGCTCTAGGAATGGGAGTTGATATATATAAGTAGAAGAGAATGATGGTGAGAATTATACTCAGAAGTCTGGGCATGTAAGAGCACAGAGTGGCTCAGGAAAGTAAATCTGAGCAAGATGTCCCATGATTGCAGAGCAGCTGGTGGAAGTGAGCTCTGGGCCAAGGCGAGTTCCGATTCCAGAGCCCTGCGGACACTCACCCGCTGGCTGCCGCATCACCTTTCGTGGCTCCCCATGGCTGGCCAGGACAGAACATGGACATTGATTTCCTCCTGCATCTAAGCCTGGTATGATCTCTGTGTGCTCTTGCTGTTCTCCTGGCATTAAGGGGTTCAGACATAGTGGAAAAGGAAATTGGCCAATTTGCTGCAAAGCAAGTTAATGTGTCTTTTGTCACGCATCTTCCAGTTTTAGATGTACCATCTCCTCCTGTTTTCGCTTGCACATACGTGCTCAGGCAGAGCCAGAGGTGTTGTAACTTTCTTAAAGCCTGGTAGAGGCAAAAAGAGCTATAGGGATCTGGAACCTTGTCTGATGTTAAGAATTCTGATCTGATTAGAGAAGCAATGTAATTTAGTGTCTATTAGCAACAGAAACAAAACTCCTCTTAAGAATTAGACTTGTATCTCTATTTCAGTCTATGCTTGAAGGAACTGGTAACTTTCCTTACTGTCCAAAGATGATAGTTCTTTTTAGGGGAAAGAGGGGGTGCAAAGACACTGCTTACCTCATACCTGCACTGCCCAATAGGTTATCCTAAACAATGTGAATTGTTCTTTTGTGTGTTTCTAACAAGCTTCTTTCTGCTCCTTTTCTTTTATCTTGTGTAGGTGATAAAGTAGATTGACTCCAGCTCTCCCCTCCTGGCATGCCATATGTGCAGTATGATACCCTTCTTTGCTAGATTGTTCCAGGTTTGAGGAGGTGGGAATTTATTCCTGGAATCATTCCAGTGTCCAGATCACTTTCATTGTCTTTATTCATATGGACTGTAGCCCATCATCATTGAGGAGAGCAGTTGGTAGGGAGCACATGAGATAATTGCCTAAAATGAACTCTGCCTCCACGGGGCACAAAATCACTCAGTGGCGTTGAAGTATTCTTAGTCTGGCTTAAGTCACCTTTCTCCCTGTAGGTAGTATCTGGTCCTTACGTATGTAATGGGGACCATATGCTCAGCCTAGACCCAGTCCCAGGCTTAGGCCATCTGCCTATAAAGCGGTACACTTTTTCTTTCCTGTGGACCTTTCTGGGTGGCATCTCCATCCTTCAGGTGCAGGATGGCTGGCAGCAAAGAAATAAGCTTTTCTGCATGCTCAGTATTGAGCAAAGCTCAGTGGGTCCAAAGGATCAAACTCTTCCCATCTGGTCATTCCCATGCCTGGAACAGCTCTGTGCAGTAGAGGCAGCCTCTGAAATACTGTTATGCCTCATGCAGGTGTATATGGCTTCCATAGAATCATTTAGATTGGAAAAGACCCTTTAGATCTTCAAGTCCTCCGCTAAACCATGTACCTAAGCACACCAGGTTTTATAAATATTTTCAGGGATGGCGACTCGACCACTTCCCTGGGCAGTGCTTGACAGCTCTTTCAGTGAAGAAATTTTTCCTAAAGTCCAATCTAAATTTCCTCTGGTGCTGCTTGGAGCCATTTCCTCTTGTCCTGTCTTGTCACTCGGGGTAATTTACATGATTTCACTGTTTTTAAAATCTCTTGTCAAGTGGAGCTTTCACTTGAGGTTCCTTCTTGAAACATAAGCAAAGATAAGAAGTAAAAAACTCTCTTCTCAGGAGTAGCACAACCCTGCAGCATTTGTGTGCCTTGGGGCAGCTGTGTCCCATCATAGTTTACTATAGCAGCTGGAGGGCCTCTCTCAACCCTTTGAAGGCAAGAGAGCTTGGGGAAGAGAGTTTGGCTGTTTGTTAGGCTCTTGTCTGGCCTCCCCCAACTTGAATTTGTTTGGTTACTGAGGAGGAAGCTCTTGCATTCTGGACATAAACATAAAACTGAACTGTAACCGTGGCCTGAATTAGAAGTATCCAGACAAGGACAAAACCTCATAAACCAGTGAGGCCTTTTACAACCTACTGTAAATGTTTGTTTTACCCTTCCAAAACCACACATCTCTTTGCCACTTGAGTGAGCAAGAAGCTTTACTAGGAAATGTTTCCCTGCATTTGCATCATGCTTGGTTCCGATTAGTTAGTAATTGTTTCATTAGTGTAGAAATAGGTGTTGTGTTACTTTTTCATGTTGGTTTTTATCCCACCCTGTTGTTGTGTGAACATTTCTTACAGTTACTTGCTGCAGGGAAAATGTGATACAGGTTGTACAACAGAAGGCAGAAACAGAAAAATTGCCTTAGCTTGGGAAGAGCCTTGCTTCTTGTCCTCCGCTGGCATCAACAAGCCCATCAATATTAAAGTCAAGTGCAAGCCAAAACGACCCAACTTTACAATTATAAAGGAAAGGGGGAGGGGGATTGAACCGGGGCAGATTAAAAGGCTGAAGAAGAGTAATGTGGAGCTTTGCACTGCTGAAAGCACACCGGTTTCTAGTTATTACTGGTTGAATCAGGAAGGAGTAGAAGCAGTGGTCTGTTTAGAGGGTCCTTTGTCTGTTCATACCTCCACTCTCTCAACTGCTAGTGCTTTCTTTAATTTGGCCTCAGCAACAGGATGGCGCAAGAAGGCAGTGTCAGTGGATCTGTGTGGTCTAAAGTTTACAGAGTGGTGCTGGTGCTACTAATGTCTGGAAGAGCTCCTGTATTAACCACTAGTCAGTCCAGCTCAGCACAGAGGACATAGATCCTAGCTAGATATGACTTTCTGATCAGAGCTGGTAAGAGATGTGGTATTATTTTTGGTGAATAAATACTGAATAGTTTAATATATTGTGTGCTCATCCTGGAGTGATGGAAATTTAAAGGTGTGATGTAGGGGTGAGAGAGGACTTAGCAAAGATCCCCTTTTCTCATCACCTGACAACCTAAAATTATCTGCTGCAGCTGGGAGGAGAGAGATGGAATACACAGTGCTTTTGGAGAAAATGTATTTGAAGAAGAGATGTGAAAGAGAGGTTGAATGAAGAATAGGAGGAAGCTCCAGGCTTTTGCAGTTGAAGGGAAAGGGAAGACTCTGTGCATGTAGATATAAAGGTTGTGTGCTATTTGGGTGGGGAGGAACAGGCAGGTAGAAAACAGCAGTTAGCAAGTGTCCAAAAGCGATCTGAGGCTTTACAAAAGGCTAAAAATAGTTCAAAAATCATGATGATCTTTGTGTGCAGGATAGTCATGCAGTAACTCTGCATGATGCCACTGTTTCTTTGGAAAAATACAGAACATGTTGCTGGAAGTGCATCTCTCTCTCCTTTGCCCTGAGTATCTTGACAGCAAAGACTTTGAGGCTTATGGGTTTTATGAAGGATTTTGGTTTTTTAGCAGAATTAAGGGGCAGGCAGTATAACCACAGCTTTCCTATGAGAGAGTTTGGCCTAATATCCCTGTGACCTGCTGTGGCTTGGTCCCCTTCTGGACCTTGTGGTCATGGGGACACTGCTGATGCTTTTGTTTTCATGGTATGTTGAAGAACCCAACAGCCACATTGAAATTCAGGTGTAGTTTTGATGTTTCAAGCAGAGGTTGTACAGACACGTTTTTGCCCCAAAGATAACTTTAATGCAGAGAAAAGAGCTGCAGCAGAGAGATTTGCACATTAAGGAACCGCTGAATGATACATGAAGGACAGCAGCCTGGTATTGGCAGTGCCTGCTTTGTGAGAGAAAGGGAGTGACAGTAACAGCCTGTGCTGTGCATTAGTTGGGTTTTTTCTTGCTGGGGCAGTAATGGGAACTGCTGGGCTGGGAATGAACAATGTCGCTCCTTCTTGGGCTGTGGAGGCAGGACAGGTTATTGGGCAGCAGGGACAGAAGACTTGCTTTGAGCAAAGCAGGAAGAATGGCAAGAGAAGGGCAGGGAGGACATGTCAGTTCTTGGCAGGGCTGTGCTGAAGAGCAGTGGAGTTGCTGCTGGGTTGGCAGACCCAGCACAGGCACAGTAAACTCTGCTGTGTAATGGAACAGTAGGACCAACACCTAGAGCATCATGTCAGGCAATCCATGCTGCCCAGGCTTGCTGTCCTGCAAGGCAAAGGTGGAAGGACAAGGAGGAAGCAGTGGTTAAAAAAAAAAATCTCATTAAAGGTGAAAGTTGACTGCAGAAAAGTAAAGGGGTAATACTCTGCAGTGCTTTAATGTGAAGCTAGCTCTGTATGACAGCAGACTTGTGGAGTTCCTGCATGTCAGAAGCTGTGAGGTAATGCTCTATAGGTAGCTGGTTCGAGTGTTTTGCCAAGAAATTAAGCATCCTAGAAGTTTTCCAAGCCTTTGTGATTCAGCAGCAAAGAGAAATTACTACCCTTGCTGGCAAGTTGCCACTGCATACTTCTAAGGCAGTTACATTTTTGCAGTGGCAGTAGCAAGACCTTGGGTTTCCTTGTAACTGTTTGTGGTTCTGTCTAAACCAAATCAGCAAGCTTTTATCCTTCATGCTGGGAGAGTATTTTCATTCTCAATTTGCATATAGAGAGACTGACATGAAGAGAAGACCAGTGCAGCATTTTCAGAAGTGTCTTGCATTAGGCAAACATTTCCTACGATTTTCAGAGGCGCTGATCATGTGAGGCATCTCTGGACATCAGCTAAACTGCTGTTTATGAGACTGGAAAGCATTGATACATTGATAGCACAAAACTTGAGGCTACTCTGGAAAGCATTGGCCTAGGAGGCTTCCTTGGGCTAAAGGGCTCAAAAGGAATCCTGGACATTGCTGTGTTTAGTACTTCTCTGCTCCTGTACCCCAGATTGTTCTTTATACTTTTTATTCTTTAGACAGTGACTGTGTTTGCCTTGGCCCCCATCTTCCCAGGTTCTGTCAGAATCCTTTATACGATGAAGTTGTGTGTTTGAGTCTTGCCTTTTGGAGTTGTTCTAACTAACCAGGAGCAGCACAAACAGATGTTTTGTTTGAGCCTCTCACTGGACACTTGGGTGTGGAAGAGAGACCAAACCCCAGGATACTCAGAGAGAATTTTTACCCATATCTGGGTTCCTCCTGAATTTCAACTTACAGCTTTTCTCAATGTTAAAAGTGTTGATTAAACAGTTTTAACAAAATGGTTGAAGAACACTGATCAAATTGGGAGCTCTCTTGCCAATGAATTGGCAAAGCTTTGGTTCTGACTCTGCAGCGTACATGTGACATGGCAGTATTTCATTACTGTATTTTCAAGCAGTGTTCATTGAATTGTTTTATTTTATATTTATTGG
Source organism: Geospiza fortis (assembly GCF_000277835.1). Taxonomy (NCBI): domain Eukaryota; kingdom Metazoa; phylum Chordata; class Aves; order Passeriformes; family Thraupidae; genus Geospiza; species Geospiza fortis. Next base: position 9,319,022 of record NW_005054312.1, read on the forward strand.
TGTGGGTATGCACGAAAAATCAAACCACCCTTCTTAACTGTAAGCAGAAAAAAAATTATTGTACTTTAATTGTTTTCATTTTTGGCAGAGCTACTTTCTAATGCAATTATGCTTGTGCCTAGAGGCATGTGGGTTTGGAAGATCAGGTATCCACCTTCCTGCACTCTTTCAGACATCTTATACATAAATTGTGTGAACCCTTTGGGAACCACACTGTTATAAAAGTGGTAGCTAGCAAAAATCATCACTGTTGCAAACAAACATACTTCTCTTCAGAGCCATTTAGTAGACAACTTTACTTTTTATTAATCTAAGTGCTTTGAATATGGACTTCAGAGTTCTTTTCAAGTAACTTCTTATGGTGATGTTATTTTGTGTATGGGGACAAGAGGCAGCTGGGGAAAATATGAATCACCTATTCTGGCCAAGATTGAAAATAGGAAAAGGGGGAAAAAAAAGTCTTTTGGGAAAAGTAAGTCTATTAGTTGAAGTGCAAGCTCTGGTAATCCTTTTTCAGACAAGGCTTTTATTATAACAAGGTTAATTTTCCACAAATAATCTTTGTTTGCAGTGGCTTTTTGTGTTTTCTATTTAAGTTTTTCAACACTTTATGGAAGCTGAGGTGTGTCTGATGTTTCTGTAAAGATGCCTAAACGGGAGGTACTTGTTGCAAGGAAGAAATTAAGGCTGGTATCATATGCTGCTTATGTCAGTTTGGCTAAGATTTTTTTTTTAAGTATTCATTATTAAGGAAAAGGAAAATTTTCCATTCTTATCCTGGCTTGTCCCTATTTCTCAGATGATCTAAAGTATTATAAACTGTTTAGAAGTGCATGCACAAATTTGTTTACAATCAGTTAAGCATAACAGCTTTGCTCCAGATCAGTATGAATTTACTCTATAGATTTACAGTAGTAACTTGTAAACAGGGGCAATACAAAATGGTTTGACCAAAGTTCTGGGAGTCTCTAAGTTGAGGAATGCAGATGTTTTGCCATGCAGAAACTTTATGTAAAATCTGTTTTAAAACATGGTGGTTCCACCTTCTTTAATGTTGCAATTGGTACAAAGTGAATGAATGCATATCCAAATTTTCCAGTATGTGTCTGTCTGTATCTCCATATATATATATCTGTAGCTATAGAGATCCCTCCTTCTTTAACCAAACAGAGATATGGTCACTGAGTCATTTTGTGTGACTGCCTAGCAGGTTATTCCTTCATTATTTCTTACCAGCTTTCAAAGATCTTGGTTCCTCTGTTTTAAATGTAAAACACTCTTATTCTGTATATGTTTAGTATATGCTCATGGTTAATAAAAGATATCTATTTCTTCATAAGCCAGGCTGATGATTCAGGGTCAACATTCATTTGTTTCTTGGACAGAAATTTTCCCTTCTGCTGCTGGTCCAAACGGAGCTTTTATGGCTGGATCTTTGCTTATACACATAGGTGTTCTTGTGATTGCTGAAATTATACTTGATTATTTACCAAAGGATAATAATATGCACTATGTGTAACCTCTTCCCTTAGCATTTATTTGAATACTAAAAGGAGAGAAATTATCTGCCTAAAGAGGTTTCCTTTGTGTTTCCTGTCTCATCGTCTCTCTCTTTCAGAGGAGAAAAAAAACATAAAAAGCCCAACTGCCGTATTCTCTGGCTAAAACCCATTCAAACAAAGGAAGTCTTAAATCCATATTAATCACCGCCACCTTTAATTTTTCAATCACTGCTTGATTAAATTGCTGCCTAGATTTGTCCTTTCACTCATAAGGCCTGGCGAGTGCTCTGCAGTGAACTCAAACAGAGAAGTAATAAAGTGCTTTCTGTCACAGGCACTCCCCAAAGTGCCAGACACAACACAAGTTATTAAAAAAATATCAAAGAGTGAGCTCTTATAAACTCTGCATAGAGGAAAAAAATGATTGTCCAGGGAAGGGGAAGAAGATTTTAATTTCGCATCTGCAATTGTGAAGGCAAATACATCTGTATAGAGGATATTTCAAAGTCAAAAAGAAATATGCAAACTTGCATGGCTAGGCCTGTGTCAAGAAACAGGTTTGTAATGGTTTTACCACTGTCAGAATCCAAGTGCCTGTTTTTTTTCCTTTCAGTATAAATTTCAGCACAGAGCATGTCTATCAGTTAGTAAACTCACACTGATCCACAACCACAGAGTCACAGAATGGGTCAGGCTGGATGGGGACCTCAGTGGGTCCTCTGGTCCAACATCCCTGCTCAGGCTGGGCCATCCCAGAGCACATGGCAGAGAGCTGTGTCCAGATAGATCCTGAATACTTTCAGTGAGGGAGACTCCGCACCCTCTCTGGGCAACCTGTTCCAGTGCTTGTTCCCCTGCACAGTAAAGATGTTCTTATCTTTACCTGCCTTTAAATCTTCCCTCTGAGAATGCAGATATTCCAGCTCTGATTCCAGTGAAGGTGAGCAGGGTTCTTTACAACCCTTTTCCAGTGCCCTACAACCATTACAAAATGATTTGTGTTGCTCTAGGATGCAGCAGTAGTCCTGTGGGTCCTGAGCCGCCTTCCCACTACTGAGCAGTCAAGGTGCCATTCCCATGCTGGGCCATTGTTTGGAGTCTAGTGCTGGAACAGAGGTTCCTCTGTAGCCTGATGTGAGCTAGCAGGTCTTTTGTGGTGACTGCCCTCACTCTGGAAGTGAGCTGTACAGTTGGCTTTGGTGTTATGTTCTGATAGAAGTGAACTTTGTCCATTACAGCACAACTGCCAGTCAAAGCAGTGTTAGGGTATCCTGGTGTCTCAACCCTGGGGATAGTTAGAATATGGCATTTTACAAAGCCCTGTCCTTCATCTGAGTGTGTTGACTGCCAGCACAAGCAGTGATTATCCAATAAATAGAGAATAAAATGGACAAAATGAAGCAAATAGCTGGGGCTAAGAGTGCATGTTTGGCTTCCTGGTTCTAGTTTAGGAGAAGTAACGTCCAGATGAAATGGGTGATTTTCTTTAAAATAAAATTGAGTTTTTTAGATATGAGCATCCGCTTGGCTTTATCTCTTGTCTTTGACTAATCTTCAAACTTTGATGTTGTTAAGGGCATATATTGAACAACCTTGTTCCTCTTGTTACAATGTTTTGTGGGATGTGTGGCTCTGTTCTGACACAAATATTTTTTCTTTTTTTTTTCCTCTGCTGTGGCCACAACCCTGAGTCAATAGAGATTCAACATATGCTCAGTCATTATAAGTCAATTCTAAACCAATTCAAGAATGTCCATACTAGGGTTTATGTGAACAACAATTTAGTGAAAAAATCAATGTTTGGCATCATCTGTGTCAGTTTAACTAGCTCACTTCCCATTCAGCTTCCAGCCAGTTGATAGTTGGCAAACCTCTGCAACATAATGTCTTGGGCTTACATAATCTTCATTGGTAAAAGGATTTTAGAGGTTGATTTTCCTCCCTTAAGTTTATATTGTGCAGATCTTTACCCAGCACAGGATGTGCTGGAGACAGCCTGTTTCATGCTGAGAAAGCCTGTAGCTGCAGCTTTTTCAAAGCAGATGTTTGTAGATAAGATACCAGAGTAGGATTCAAGAGAGCCAATTGCTCATTTCTTCCGTTTCTATTTTATCTTCCTATCTTTTCCCTCCCCCAAATAGGTACAATGATACAAATCTCACATGTGGTGTATGTGCTTTTTTTTAATAATTTGTGATTGTGAAGTTTTTTAAGAGACAGTGATTACAAAGGTAGTGAGACTACTAGTGACTGTGGTCACTGAGTGTTTGGAGTGGTGCTGGCCTGTTGGTGATATTCTGCAACCATGCCTGCTTTTTTTATTGATACGCTGTGATGTAAACCTGAGGCTGCTGTTGCAGTGATGAGGCCGATATAAAGAAACCTGTCATCACACCAAACTTCCTCTAGTTATTTAGCAAGGGCCTTTGAAACATCAGAGCTAAATATGTGTTCCTTCTGGATAATAAGGATGTGATTTTTGTGGAAGATACATTTCTTCCCTTAGTTTTCTTGTACTGTTAAAGGAATTCTCCTAGCATGGTGGTTTTGGTGCAGTGCTGGCCATGATTGCAGAAGCAGCATTGTCTCTATAAGAGTTGTAGACTTGAAACAGGGTCACAACATTAAAATTCATGTTTCTTTTGCTAACCTGTAGAAAGATTGAGAAGTGAGGTGTATTTCTATTTTGTGGTATGGTTACATATTCATTGGTTGCCCTACATCAGGCTTCATGGCCTTCAGCTTAAGTTACTGCCGTGTCTGTGATGTAGAGACAGGGGGCTTGGTAATTGCTGTGGTCTCTTACTGCATGGCAATGTATGTACCCTGTGCATCAATGAACAAGCACATCTCATACAGATCTGCAGTAAATGCAGTCATCCCACAATGAGCAATAACAATTCAAAAGCGTTTCATAAACATTCTGTTTAAACAGCAGCAACCCCCTTCTCAAAACCACAAGACAACAGTGGTATTTCATTTTCACAAAATTACTTGGAGAGCTCTTTGTGGCCTGTACTAGAAATGTTATTGGAGCAGTGGGCTGGAGGCTTTCCTTCCCTGCTATCTTTTCCATTTAGCATCAAAATATGTTTGGGCTTCCTTCTCTAATATGATGCTGTTGTTTCCAAATCTGTGTTTCATGTTGGTGCTCTGAAACCCTTCCTGAGACATCTTGTACTGTTAGCTGATTGTTTGAGAAAAGGATCCAGGGTTAAAGCCTTCCCAAAGGTGGTAGGTTGGATATAGAAAATGTCAGCAGGATACCTTTGTGCTTACCACTGTATCTCAGAAAGCACAATCACAATTCTTGATTTCTGCATGTCCCTGAGTGAATACTACTGGAAAAAGCTGATGAGGGAAATTGTTTCTAATCCTGCAGCATGCTGTATCCCTTCACTTGTCTAGTTATTATTGTATTGTGCCAGCAGTTGCATGCCACATGTTCATCACTCCTCTGTCCCATCATGTGCCACAATCACTTTAATCCTTCCACTAGAATAACACAATCACAACCATAATTTGCTGAAGATTTCTCAGTGTCTGTGGATACTGAAGTCATTAGGCAGGCATGGGGCTGACCTTTGCTTCCACTGTAATTTTATCAGCTAGTGGCAATTATTAAAAGACCTGAAACACGAACTTCATAAGAGACAATAACTGTAGACAGGTAACCTCTTGGGCTTACCTCAAGTAATTAAGTCTTAGAACTGAATGGCAGATGCCCACTTTATTAGTGAGTCATTAGTTTAGCAGGGAGATGGTGTTACAACACATACGATTGCTTTACTGCATGAGCAGAGTAGCTTCTAATTTCAGCAGATGAATAATTAATAGAAAAGGAGCTTTAATAGAAGTAAGGTCATCTCTTTTCAATTATAAAAGCTGGAGTTATTGGTTAGATTGGGAAGGCACAGCATAGAGGATGTGTTGATCCTTCAGGCTTAGATTGATTTGCCTCTTCAGATGAAACCATTAGAAGTAGAGAAACTTGAAGAGCCAGAAAAGAGGGATGTGAGGATTTTCATCATGAGCATCCTCACCCATCAAATGACAAAAGAGCAAGTTGTGTGAGCATGACCAGACTGTTGGTAGAACATCTCTGCTGTGATCTTTGATTTATGCATCTGTCAGCAGGTGGCCTTTTGGGCAGAGCAAGGAAGTCTGGAGTAGTGCTTTGTCAAAATATACTATTGACCAGCTACAGTGGGCTGGTCACTCAACTCCCCAAAATTAGTATTTCAGGGATAGCAGTCCCTTACATCATGTGTGATCACTATGAAGGGCAAAAGCTTAATCTTTTGCATTTGCTTGACAGCCTTGTGATTGATAGCAGCTGTTGTTAGGATAACACATGCTGTCAGCTTTAGTTGTCTTCCTTTGTAATTTTGACAGACAATGTTCCCTAAATGTGTGGTATGGAGGATTGCTTGGTGAAAACTGTCACATAACAGGACAAAGGAATTTTAAGAAGTACAGCAACAAGTAAACATTCATCTTTGGCAGACCATCACTATAAATCCTTTGAGAAGAGATATAAAAACTGTAATCAGAGTTTTAAGGATTGCTGTTGTCCAGAATGAGGAATGTGATTTTAACTGAGTAAGGCAATTAAGTATAATGCAAAGGTTTGGATTATTTTGCCTTCCTCCTCCATCCTCCACCCCTTTTTTGTTTTGGTTTTCTTTTAATGTTTTCCCAACAGATAAGGAGGAGCTGAGCAATGCTGTAAGGAAGATGCGGGTGGGATGAAAGAATTCGACAGGATGCAGAATATCCAAGAGGTGGCAGTTGTATTTGCAGATGGTAGGGGAACAGCCAAGAAGATGAGACAGAGAAAGCTCATTTGTACAACTGGGAACTGCTGATTTAGATGGACACAGGAAAAGATACAGGCCTGGAACAGAAACTTTTACTGAAAAGCAGCTTATAAGCATCAGTGCCAGACCTCAATTTGCTGAGTCTGTGGAGCTGCATGATTTGTGCCTGTGAAACATCTTGCCAGTTAGGTATACCTTTTTTCTTTTGCCCATATGCACACACATGAAGATTAGGTTCATGTTTTAGGGGACAACAAGCAAGAGAAAACCCATATCTGCCAGATTTCTTTAAAATTTGTATGTTAAGTATTAAAGAGTATCAGAGTTATTTCAGGTTTGTTGGTTTCCATACTGTACCATCTGAGTTGAGAGCATGGCATTTACTGAATGGCAGAGGGCTTTTCCAAGTCTGTGAAAGGACCTTTGACTCACTCAGCTTTAGATCTTTTTTCACATAAAGCCTGAGTCTTTGGAGTTCACAGCTCAGTGACACTGGTGTCTGTCCTTGGACACACTAGGTGGCTAAACTTGGGCATGCAGAGAAAAGATGCAGGTCAGCTCTAATTTTGGCTGAATTCTCTTCTTGTTTTATTGTCATGCAGTAGTCTGTGAGGGTTTTTTCATTATTTTTAAAAATGCCATTGTTGTGGCAACAAAATGAAGAACCCTTGTGGCCCTCCCTTACTGAATTGTTCTTTTTCTAGAAGGCAAAGGAAATAAGAAGTAGAATCAACAATTGTGAAAAATCAAGATAGGAATAAAACCACATTATTATTTGCTTCTTTCTCTCTTCCTCAACTAAAAGAGAAGGTGGAGCAAGGCTGAACAGACTCTGCCGTGCTGTGGGGAAGCACAGCAGCCTTTGTGGGCCTGTCCACTTTTATAGCAAGCAGTAAATAGTCATGAAGCACTTGAACACAGTGTATTTATTTGCAGATAGGTTCTGTATTCAAAAGTGACAAGAATTTGTGTGGTGGTGGGAGTATTTGTTATAAAATCTTCAGAGGAGCTTGTCTCAATTCAGTTATCTGAACCCATTTCTACACCTGAAAAACAACCCTACCAGCTGAAATTGTTTGCAGTGACAGGAGGAAGAAAGAAAGGCATTCTAGAAGTTTTCTTCAGAACTAAGAAATCTGTCTCCAGTGTCACCCTTTTATTTTTCAAATTGTGGCTTTGGAAATACTACATAGTGTTGTTGGGACCATAAAGCATTACTAAGGTTAAACTGCTGGGAACCTGAGCCAGAACTCTGAAATCAGATGAAGTTTGGGAATAGCTCATGGCCAAAAAAAGGGCAGGGAGTATAGCATTGAGTAAGGAAGATACATAATTATGCACAAAAAGCCTTTTTCTTAGCATCCATCTTTAAAAACTGTATGTTTAATCTCAGTAATAAAATTTTATAGTCAGAATTTCTGTAAGCATGTCGCTGTTGCCATGCCAGTCAAAACTAAGGCCTTGGCTACATGGTTTTGCCACATGATACAAAAGAGACCTGAAAGGCCAATGTGGGCTTTTCCTCCCTTCCTCTCGCTGTGATTCAGGAATTCAGCCAGAGGCACGATTGGTGAAAAGCGCTGAAAAGGTTCATTCCTGGTACTTGCTCTCCCTGGCTGGCTCAGATATGCTGTTTGTGTGTGTGTGTGTGTGTCAGGTTTTCACACCTGCTTTGAAACAGCAAGGGAAGATAATGTGAGAAAAGAGGGAGAACTGCCTTATTTTTCCTTTTGTACCAGGCTAATCCAGGCAGGATTCTTTCAAAAGACAAAACTCCTATCAATAGCCAGCTGTGCTGTGGCTTTTACACTTGGCATTATAAATTGGTCCTCTGCTTTGGATTGATACTCTTCATCAACAGATCTGAAAGTGGAATTCAAAAACAAAAAGAAGGGATTCAATTATTTTAGCTTCATTACACTTCATGTTCCTGCTGCTCCTCCCCATGGAGAGGCTCTCTGGCTGTTTCAGACTCTTCTCATTTACAGAGTGTGATTGTTTGAGTTGACCAAATTTTCCGAACCATTGATCTTGCTGCAAATGCTCTGCTGACTTGTTTCTGGCTTATGTGCAAAAAGTTCATGAGTTGGGTGGAATTTTAATTGAAGAGTCTGTGTTTTGCTTTTCTGCATTACT
>NW_005054312.1:9327520-9358740 GCF_000277835.1 Geospiza fortis
AAAGGTTCTGCATGTTTGCAAAATTGCTTACAAGTCAGTGCTGTTTGTAGGAGCTGGGTTTGGCTATGTCATGTGACTCATGCCTGTAGGCAGTTGGAGCATTTTAAATGACATCAGAGGTTTGGAGATGAATACCCTGTTAGAGGTATGCATTATACACCATGCATGTGTGAATGGGCATGTATAAGGGCACACAGCTTTTTCTTTTTGTTCTTTTTTTTTTTTTTTTTGCTTTTGTAGCAATGATTTTCTCTCTCCCTTAACTCCTGTTGTATCCTAAGTGGCTTTATCTGATGTTTTCTGCAGCCCAGACAGACTTAAACTGGTTTATTTCTTTCTCTGTCATCTGCTCTGCCTGGCTGCAGGTTTACCCCGTTTACCCACAGCAGAGGCCATCAGTAGCAAATTAGGATTGGATAAACTTTCCTGTGCATGTTCAAATCTTATCACATACTCATTACAGAGCAGCTGCACATCTGGGCAAGGGAATTTCATTGACCAAAGTCCACCTAGTGAGCTCTAAACTTTGTGGCCTGTATCTATATTAATCCTGCCTCACTGGCAGCTTTTCTAAGTGGAGAACAGAGTGCATGAAAGTGTGTGAATGTAAAAACTCTTTCACAAACTCCTCATCTGCCCTTGCCACAGAAGACACCATGGGGATGGGAGGCGTGAGGAGCGCGTGTGTATAATTTATCTGTGAATAGCATCTTTGTAAAAAATGCTGATATCAGAAAGGTGGATGACAGGTCTTGGTGCAGGACATTTTGTATAAAGTGGTTCTTCCATCTCACTCTGCCCATCTGGCATCACATAGAAGTCATGTCCTCAGAGCTGAACCTGTTGAAGTGTCTCGGATGGGCCAGATGAGGCTGCAATTGCTGCAAATGCCCTCTATCTCTTGCTTAGCTTAAATATTTTTCCCAGTTTATGCTAGAAGGACTTTGGCTGGCTTTGCATCAATCTGTTTGCTGTGGGACAAGTGGTGGTAAGCCATTGTGGCCCCCAAGTGTCAGCCAGTGCCATCAGGAACAGACTGTAGTGAGCATTTGTTGGAGGTACAGTTTATTGGTTGAGGCTGGATACTGCAGAGGATGCAGTGAAACAGTCTTTTAATGTCCCAGAGCATAACAACCCTGAGGTCTGGGGAGGCAATGAGTGCTCTTTGTTCAGCACTCCAGCTGCAGAGCTGGAACAGCCTCCCACTTCCCTGTGGCCATTGCTCTGCAAAAGGCAATGCCTTGGGTTTGCAGAAGGGTTTGTAGGGATGTAGGGTTTCTGTGTAACCCTACATCCAAGTGCTTCTGCCGCAACTTCTGTGGAGAGCTGTTGAATATGTCAATACCTTGAGAGGCACCTGGAGAAGTGTTGATCTGTTTTCCTGCTAGAACCTTTGAGAGTTCATTTTACAAAGGAGGGCATTTGGAGGGTGATGTTAGAGAGGGGAACCCTTTCTCATTGGCAGCTGAGCATTCCTCCTTTTCATACAAATATTGCCACTATTTAATTCTGCAGCTCAAGATGGCATCAGCAATAAAATCAGCAAGCAGATGCTTTGCAGAGAGAAATTATTTCCCTGACGTTGGTTTTCTTGCCCTGTAGCAAAGTTTTATTGTGAGTAGATTGTGTCTGCAATAAACCTGGCTTTCTGGGAGCTGCTCTCGGCTAGGAGACATTAAAGTTTCCCTTGTCCCCTTTGTCAGAGTTATTTTCCCATTTTTAGCTGGCTTTAAGGTAAGGATATGCTTGTTTTGACAATTCAACAGTGAGGGAAGCCAAAAGTTTTACTTGTCAAAAGTCCTTTTAGGGGAATGCCCCAAAGTGTGCTTGGTATGCTAAGTACCATGTGCTGGAGTTTTGGGGGTATTTTAGCTGCCTGTAGTAGCTGGCTTGTTATGGCTGAAAGAGAAATAACCTGATGTTTAATCTATTTCTAGTAATACTAAGCAGTAGGATTCCTGCCTGAGTCAGGGTTGTTTTTCAGGCTGAATGCATTATATTGCCTGAAAGGCTGTACTGGACTTTTGTACTGAGTGAAAGCAAGTGTGACAGACTCAGGCCTGTCCCAAATGAGACCATCTTTCAATGGCAGCAGTGGCTGGGAAGGCACTTCTGCAGAAAGGGTCTCACTGTGCAGCAAACTGTTTCCTCTTTCACTCTAAAATCTCTTCTTCTCTGTCTCTTCTAATGTGTGAGTTTGTGTAAGCATATAGAACATGTGTAATTGTACTCACCAAGGTGTTGGGGAAGATAGACTGTGCTTTCCTTGGGCTTGGCAGAGCAGGAGGATGTTTTACACAGAAAACCTGAAGAGAGCTGACCTTGTGCAGCATTGAGCTTACCGAGAACAGCATCATACTTTGAGCACAACTCCTTGGAGGTCCTGACAGAAGTATTTATTTAAGTATTTCAGAAACTAGCTCTAGCTGCTTGCACCAGTCATAGCTATTAAAGATTACAACTGAGGATGATTATTCTTTATAAGAACTAGTTTTTATTAGAGAGGACTAATACAGAGCTCTGATAGTGCCATGAATGTCTTGGTGGCGCTTTAGCACTTCCTCGTAATCATTCACACTAATGCTGCCTAACTGAGCAAATCCCATGGCCATTTTATCCAGATAAAATGGAGAAAATAGATGAGCTTTTCACTGCCCCTGGAAGGCTGACAACAAATCTCAGGTTCATTAGACCAAAAAGGAAGCAATTACCCATACAGCAGCTTGCCAACAGCAACTTTTTCCCTTAAAATAAAGGGGTACAATGACATCATATTTTCATCAACTCTCCCTGTGCTGCTGCAGTGAAGGGAAGGCAGATGCTGGGTCTGAGAATGCTGTTTTTTCCTCCAGAGCTTTCCTCTAGGGAAGTGTTTCCAATCCCCAGTGTTCTCCCTGTGATTTCAGCCCTCTCTGGCTGTGCCATACCAACCCTTGGCTTCTCTACTGCAATCCTCTTGGTATCCCCTTGGCCCATCAGTTCTTTCTTTCCCCCTCCATAGGCAAGTCAGAGACCACAGTCATTGAGCAGAGAGCAGACTTGGTTCACTGACCACAGGAAGTCTTAAAATTAGAGATAAATGCAGAATTTCTGTAGAAGAAGAAAAATTGCTGAGATAGCATATGTCAGGATGAAGGTCAGAGCTGGAGAGGGAATATTCATGCAGATCACTGAGTCTAGAGGGTAGTATAGTTAAGTAGTATTAGACTGTTTACTCAAAGATTTTTCCTTCGTTTTTCTGCTTTATTTTTCCATTTTTGTTAGAGGACTCTCATTCATCCTGCTATCCTTTCCTCCCTTTTCAGCTGTGTACTTTTGATACCTTCCTCTTGTGAGAGAGAATCTTCTTACTGGCCAGTCATACCCTCTGAGGCATGAGAGAAAGAGAGGAGCTGGACTGAAAACTAGATGGTTTCTTCTTGTTGTTTTTGTCCTGGCAAACTTGTTCTGCTCTGACTTGTGATGTAAACCTCTCTCCATCTTGTGAGAGTGAGAAAGGCCAGGAATAATGTTGAAGTGAATTCTTCTTGGGGATTCACTTCATCATCTAAAGATGAGCGCTCTCTGCCCCTTTGGTTGTGTTTTGCCTGTGAAATTGTTAATGGAATGGGAATGAAGGTGGCTGAAATGATCCTGAGACATTTTCTTCATATAGAGCTGTTTATTTACAATTTTAAATCAGTCATTTAGCATTAAGTGGCTACAGGTCATTAATTGTGGGCAGGTTCTCTACAGCACAGCTGCAGACTCCAAGTGGCCTCATGATGAGTTTCTAAATAAGACTTTTCCCTTTATTGACAAATATGATTTTTAGCCTGAACTTCACTGTGAGATTTGATACTGAGTGTCCCACTGCTGCCTTCCACTTTCCTATCCAGAAAAGCTAATTTTGTAGTTAATGTGAGGATATGGTTTGTTATCCAAAATATCTTCTTGTTCTTCTTTGGATAAAGTTATGCTTCTCAAAGTTTGCCTTTTTTTCCTAACCTGCTCCCATGTCCGTCTCTGGTTTTAATCTCTTGTCAGACCTGTCCTGTCCAGCACAGACACATTCCATCATCTCTGCCCCGAAGCTCATTTATTCTCTTGCCTACTAAATTTGCATGAAATTTCAGTGTTTTGTTTTGGGGGACATTCTAGAATTAGTGCACACCCTGGTGTCACAAGGCCATTCTCTACATTCCCTCCCTTTGCCAAAGGCAGAAACATTTATATTTCAAAGCTTTTTATTATTTCACCTATGGAATTTGAATTGCAGTGCACCCTGTGGACATTTCAGCTTTGTCAGCTTGACTGTTATTAAGCTGTAATCATTTATCATCATTGGCAGCGATTTTATGTCTGGGGTTTTTTTTTTTTAAGCAGGTATTGCAGAACCTTTATTGGTAAACTGCTGTGAGCGTGCAAAAACTTAAGATATATAATTTATGAAGTCATATTTATGTAGTTGTGGTTTATGGTGGAAGGATGTGCTGAGGAAGTTTTGAGATGACCGTTTATTTTTAGATGAGCCAGAAGACTTTGTTTCCATCTCATTTCAGGCCCTGGCACAGAATGATTGAGGATCTGCAGAAACCCAAAAGCTTTTTCCCATCTAATTGCAAGAAAGAGCGTGTAAATAAAACTGACAAACATAAAAATGCAATAAACTACAACTGTTTCATGAATTTATAACCTGAAGGGGCAAAGTAATAAAAAAGCTATGAATTCATGTCAGTCATACGCCTTTGTTCAGAGCTGCTGAGCAATAATACACGTAAGGGGCAGTGCAAGAATGAGAGTGTATGTGAATGCTTTCCCTGAGCATTAGCTGGGACTTGCTAAACTGAGCTAATTTAATTCTTCAAGCTCTCTTTGTGTATTGGACCACACATGGGAGTTTAATATCTATCGCTAGCATGTTTTTATAATAAGGAATAAAAAAAAGCAATTTGTACTTTTAATTAATAAGGATGGATGACTTAATTTCCAAATTACCTCATGAGTGGATTGTAAAGCTTCACAACCTGACCTTTGGAAAGAGAACCATCTTTTCTCTCATTCAGGTAACAGGGTAAGGACTTTTTGTTGTCCATGGTGTTCGTTCCTGCTACTGCTCAGTGTAGGTTTCCCCAAGAGTCCTTTGGCCTGGATGCATATTCTAGAATAGGCTGGAGTGAACTTTGAAGATGCCTATTTCCTTTCACTGACAAGTGGAAGAGAGTCTGGGCAGGTGGATTTGAGCTATGAGTTGCCCTAACTCCAGGCATCTGGGCTGCCCTTCTGTTCAGGGGAATTCTGATCAATGCTGTTAAGGGTGTCCAGGGAGCTATTTAGCTGACCAAAGGCAGGCTTAGACCATGGTGAGCCATGTTGATTTCTAGACACCCCTAACAGCATTGGCATCAAAAATCAGGTGACCTGAATGCCACCCTAGATGTCTAACAGCTGATGGTACAGACCGGAGGTCAGAATAAATACTTGCAGTCTTCCTGTGTTGTCTCCTGTAGCATTTGACAAGAGAAGATGAAGTTTAGTCCCAAAATCTTCTGCAGTTCAGAAGTGTCAGCAGTACTTATGTGACCAGAGGCATACTTAGAGGAAGTGCTTAGTGTAAACTCCTTGTTTGGACAGTCCCAGAGGGAATGTTTACATTCATTTTTATGTCATAGTCTCATTTTCTCAGATCCACGAAATAGAAAAAACCAAACGAAATGTGCAAGCAGGGCAATCTGTGGTCTCTCCTGTCTGTATGTTGCAGTGAAGCTGCTGATCACAGATCTGTTTAATTCGTTTTTTCCAAAGGATCTGAAATGCTTCCATAGCAGATATTTGGTTGGTGATAAGAAGGGACTGTAATGTTTCCTTTGGGGATAACTAGTGCAGAAAAAATATTATTTGAGGTGGCATTCATTACTGATGGCATACTGCCCATGCTTGCAAGTAGCTTGGGATACAAGTAATTGTGTATAAATAGCCTCAGATGTGCTATTGCATAGCAAAGCCTAATATAAGTAAACAATCATTAAAAATTGCTAACATAAAACAAGGGAATAGTCTTTGCTTTCTCTTGTACTCCTACCCAATTAGAATAGCTTTCTTGACAAGGCATTTGAGCTATTGAAGTGAGATATGCTAGTCCAGACATTATGCTGGTTTTGTTACAAGGGACTGCTTACATGGAATTTAGGCAGTTGAGGTAGTAGTAAATACTTTGTTTGCTTGTACAAATATTATTAACAATCCATTAAAAAGAATCCATAAAAGATTCAGAATGTGTTTTGCTTAGCTTTCTGATGGAGTTAAGTGAAAGAAGATGAGCTTTGTGATGTGAAGCTATTAGAGTGTGATTATTGCTCACAAGCCTGTTATTGATCAGGGGATCGATACTGAACATGTCAGAAATCCTATGACCATGTGAGCTGTTTATTGATGGGAGTGTTTAAAAAACCCTTCTCATTATAAGCCAGCTGTGGTGTACAAGTTTAGTCATTTTCCCCATCCCCTTGAAAAGTTAAACCTCAGGAGATGAGATATTGTGTCTGAGTCCTACTGCTTCCCAAAGCCTTTCTATCCCTGCTCACAATTGGCTCAGTTCCTAAGCAGGGCTTGAGCTCCTCAAAAATAGTTGGGCTGGCCAGAAATCAGCCTGAGAGTCCTGTGCTCTTTAGAGAGACAAGAGTGGGAAGGGGCTTCCTATGATACAGGATATGTGTCTGTCCTCAGGTGTTGTCAGTACCTGGAAAAAGAGCAGGATTCAGGCACAGTAGCAGTGGTGGCACTGAGGAGGGGAATGCTGCAGTGCTGGTGTTCCCACTGACCCTCACCTCCAGCCATCTGCTGCCAGCTGTGGGGTGGAGAGCAGTGTTTGGTAGTGATCCTGTATGGATATACATCCTGACACTGACACTGGCTGCTGACTGCCGTTCAGAAAGCTGAATGGGAGCAGAGAATGTGGCATAGCTGCGCTGCTACCAGAGGAATTGGACAAGACCTATTGTGCAGGGTATGTTTGCAGAGGTCTCCATCAGGAAAATTAGCCATAATCACAATGGAATACATCAGCACCATCTGGGACCTGAGAAAGAATCCTCAAAATCAGCATTGGTATGTAAAAAGTCTGATTTGTTGGGAAATACTACCTGCCCTCAAATCCAGGACTGAAACCAGGAGCTCTTTTAGTGGTCTGGCTCAGCTTCCAGAACTTAACTTCTGCCACTGGGCACCACAGGAGATTCTCTGTGCAGGATATTTAATCAAATATTGGTTTATAGAGTGGAGACTTATTTTTTGAAAGCTTTTGTGAGGGAGGGCATCACCTTTAGCTGTTACCTAGTTGGGTTTTTTTTACAGTATCAGCAGATTTTTTGAAATTCACAACTTATTTTGCATTTCAGCTATAGTATCTGTGTTCACTACGGATGTTTCTGTAGCAACCGGTCTTGTGTTGTCTGCATACCTCTATGGATGGATTAAACTTGCAATATAAAATTTGGTTTAATTTTATTTTTCTGCAGATAGTACTTGTTACAACATGTTTCAAAAACTTTGAAGTAATATGAAATAGAATGACCCTCTCTGTCATCTTTGTGTTCTGTAAGGAGCCTGTTTGTTTATCTTTGGTTTTCTGTGGGATTCATATCATTGTATTTCACTACCATTTATTCTAAATCGATCCAGTACCTCCAGGGGAGAGAAAAGCACTAAAGATACTGAATAATCTGCACTTTATCTAATACAGGAAATCGGTGCTAAACCAAAGAACTAAGCTGTGGCCTCTGGAGTCACTGTTTGAGGCTTATTATTCTCTGTTTCTTTCAGTATGTCACCAAATAGTTCAGGTAAAATTTTCTGTCAGCAATCTGCTTTACAAAATCACAGAGTTTGTGTTGTATAGCCCCCCCATCCCCCCAAACTTTACAATTATATTTGCTTCTATTGCTTTCAGTATTTAGTGCTAGGTATGTGGCAACAGGTGACTACAATTGCATCTAGAGCTCCAGATCTGGTCTTTTCCCAGGTTATGCTACAAAGTAATTTTAAAAGTTTTTTATTGCTGTAGGGGTGGAACAGAATGCAGACTCCTGGTCCCACCCACTTTCCTTCCACTGCTGCTTCGCTTCTTTGTTAAATGATTGTCTTCATTTGATGGATTCTGATTCCAGACCTCATGCATGTATTCCTCATTACAACTGTATCTATTTCATTACAGTAATCCCAGGTGGATTTAGAAATTATATTTGAGGAGCAGATGAAAAAGCTTTAACACTTTTAGTTTGGCAGCGGTTAAGGCTAGAACCTGGAAAGAGTAGTGGTAGTGTATTCATCCCTTTTCCTTTTCTAACTCATGCGTTTGCTCTGTTTCAGTAAGTTGTCATTACCTCACTGCTTTCCTCAGAATCTTTAATTTGAATTACAGTTTAGGCAGGTTGCCAGATTAGATGCTTGTGACACTAATAATCACCACTTTTTATTATTCTTTTATTATGTTTAATCTTTTATCAGCAGTGCTGCCTTAATAGGTCATTCTCAACTGTTCTATTTCTGCAAGTTTTTACATCTTTGGTGACAGAGCTTTGCAGCACAGGGCAATTCAATGCGCTACAAAAGGGCCTAATTAAGGTCAGTGGCAGTTAAGCACATTCTTTTATTGCATTGCTGAATAAGGATGCAATTGAGCACACATTTAAGTGTTTCAGTGAATTTTGAGCCCATGAAGGGAAACCATCACTTTTTAGGTTGGAGGTGTTAACTCATAAATGTGGCAGTTGTTCTTCTGTACCTGTAGTTGATAGCTGGCTGTTATTTGGAGGAGCAAGTGTGTAGGAGAATGCTACTCATAAAACAGCAGGGATTACCTGAATGACTCTTTATTCAGTTTTCCATTAACAGGGTGTCAGCATGAGATTGTCTTTTGACATCTTCAATTGTCCCAAATTTACTTTAGTTGTATGATACTGCAATTTAGTGGTGGAACTCAACTGAGAAAGAATATTGAATTTCTTGGGGCTTAAGTTCCTGAGGCTTAATCTGCACCAGGGTAATGGAAAATGCAGCATTTTGAATGTTTCCATTATTGACAGTATGAAAAGGAATGCCATTCTTGGGATGGTTCTTTGCCCATGTAATTTACAAACAGGACTTCAGAGCTCCTTTTAAGCTTGAGAAAATCACTTGGCATTTGTCAGGCTCATGCACTGGGAGGAATATCCTAAAACAAAGCCTGTTTGTAGGAGAGAAGGGTCTAAAGGGAAGGAAAACAGCAACATGAGCTACTGATATGTGTTTCTTGTAACCTTTGACAAGACACAGTGGAGTTAGAGGGCAGTGAGGGCATGAATGCCATGCTGGCAGGCAGAACACAGGTTGGGATTGTAGTGCTCAGCTACCTGTGCTCATGTAACAGTTGCTTGACTGTCACGTAGGATATCAGGTTCAGGCTCATGGAAGATGGCACAGCACACCTATTCTATACTTTATATATACTTTATACTATATATTACTTAAATTATATTGAGTGCTACGTGCTGTGTTACACTCCTGACAGGACACTGGCTTGTAAAGGAGAGGCAGGCAGGATATTAATTCTGGAGAAAATGTCCAGGGGGACATTCAGGCTGGATCCTTGACTGTTGTTGCTCAGAGTGGTGACCCGTCAGCTGTGCTGTTGACACCAGATGGGGATGGAGGCCTGCAGCTCTTGGAGGTCTTTGGCTGCTGCTTTTCTACATAATGGTCCATTTGGCAACGTGAGATTTTTGTATTCAGAAATAATTTTTAAGGAAAGTGAAAAGGATGTGGGGTGGCAGGGCCAAACAACTAGTTTCATAGAGCTTTTAAATTTTTACTGCTTATATGTAGAGCTGAAGAGAATGGCATTTGAAATGCTTTGTGCTTTACTCAGTTACACACTCACCTTTCCCTTTCCCCTTCATGAGAGAGAAGAAGCTGAACAGGATCTGCATGCTGACAGGAAAAGAAATACAGCATTTGTAGGTCCAGTGGGTCTGAGAGAGATAGGGATTTTGAATTTGTTTCTAAATAAGATAAATTTGATGAATGAAACAAATCTTTAAATTTTACATCAAAATAAGCTATATATTCATTGATACAAAATGAAGGATATGATATGTAGGTAAGGAGAAACGGGGATTTAACTCCTTGGTTGGTGTCTGTATCTATAACCCTGTCTCTGAAAGTAGGCTGATGCCAAGTCAAACAAGCAAAAAGAAAAAGTCAAATTCAAACTTTAAGTGAACATTTAAACTAGTGGGGGAAGAGGGTGAGGTAAGGAGAAAAAACAAATGCCCATAATGTTGAAAAGGTTTTATCTAGCTGATTACCCTAATTTTGGTCATGGTCAGGGATGCTTAGAAAGAATAAAAGAAAAAAGGAGGGACAAGACAAGATATTTTAATCAGCTCCTCCAATTAATAGTTTAAGGTCTTCCCCTGTAAGTGCTGCAGGTAAAATATCGTTTATAAGAAATGCTGGGATACCTTGCTCTCATTTGATTTGTGTAATCCCTTTTTGAACCTGCATATATTTCAACATCCACAAAACTCTGTGGCAATGAATTCCAGAATTTAATTAAATGTTTTGTGGAAAAGTGCTTGACTTTATTGGTTTTCAATCTGCAAACCAAATAACCTCTAGCTTTTTTAATCTTAAGAAAAGTTAATAACGACTCTCTATTCACCTTTCCTATCCCATATTGGTGTTTAGGGAGTGCTATTGTTCCACTCTCTTCACTCCCACGAGTGTGGTCCCTACTAACTGATCTCTTTTCAAGTGGGGTTTTTTTTTCCTAGTTCTTTTTGAATTCTTGCTGGAAGGGCACAGCTCAGATCATGGCCATTTGGATGGAATTTGTGCGTATCCTTTAGTTTTACACTGCAGAGCTCTACACTAGAGACCCTCAATACTCTAAGGGTAGAAATGTGCTTCCACCATCCCATATATGTTAAATTTCAGGTCTCTGGTTGGTGAAGGAAATGCAGCTTCTGCCACACTGAGGTGACACTCCTAGTTTACATCTCATGAGCTCTGCCAAAGAGTTGATCCATGTGGGGGGACACCACCTGCAATTTCAGTCCTGCTGCACACCAGCAGTGGTCGTGGTAGTGTGGTGCAGGTGGATGGCTACAAGGGCTTAGTAATGGCCAGGAACTGCCTCTGGAAGGTGTTTTCCACAAGTGGCCAATGTGTTTGAAGATGTATTCTGTGGGTGGATAGAATGTAAGAAAGTATAGTGCAGAAGGTAGTCTCACCCCTGAGGAGTTGCAGCTGTACTAGTTACCAAAGATTAGGAACAAGCCTGCCCTTAACAGGCCATGGCTGTGTCCAATGAGGATGACTGCTATAAAAGAGTGCGTTAGCTGGTTGGGAAGAGAGATGGAGTTTGTTGGCTGTGGTGTGAGGAGATGCCCATGAGAAATCACCAACAAGGTATGGAACTTTTGCAATAAGATGACTGCAGCATTCCAGAAGTGGCCACTTCCTCCTGGACGGGCAGCAGCTACAGGGACAGGTCATTCACAGGGGTTTATGGAGAGCGCTGCAGCCTCTGCACTTATATCCATGCTCCTGCTTCTCCATATAAAAATCTTGATTCATTTGATCCTGTCAATATTCATATGTATTCCATTTCCACCCCCTCTCTGTGTCTAGCTGAAAGCAGCAGTAGTTTAAGTGTGCCTGATATTACAAGAACATTTGCAGGATAATGTTCACATCACAACTGTTGATACTTAGATGCTGGGTTTTTTTCACTGTATACTTTCACTCCATACTTGGCGGGGGAGGCATATTCATGCAAGTGGGATTGAGAGGATTGAGAGAGCCCTTCTAGTTTAAATATGTAGAGACTGGGGGAGAAAAATCCTCCAAGGGAACTGGTCATATCATCTACTTGGATTCTCTTATCAGTGGATTTCTTAACACACAAGGATTTTTTTTTTTTTTTGGCTAAAAGAGGAAGTGTGATGCGTAGATCCTAATTAGAGAAACAATATGAGAAACCTCAATTAGATGCATTTTCCATGTAATAAAACCAATAAAAAAACCCACTTAAAGACGCCAGCACCATTATAATGAACAACGAGTCAATTTCTCCTGCAGTATTTTAAGTGTGTAGCTGTAACTTCAGAACAATTTTCTTCACCAACAAGCATATATCCAGGGCTGTTTGGGATTACTTTGATTATCATACTGTAAGATCAATTCTAAATGTAGGCACTGAAGCCTGAATAATTTATTTTCTAGCCCATTAGAACAATTTGGAGGATCTGATTCCATAGGCAGCTTTTTTGCCAAGAGAGCAAGTGCACGCCTCTGTGCATCTCTTGGGGAAGAACAGACAGATAATCTCTGCTTTTAGAGTAAGACACCTGCTGTACTGCTTGACTCTGCTCTATAAATTTGTGAGGAATTTGTCTTGAGCAGAATATTCTGCTACTTCCACAGGCAATTGCAAAGGCCGGGGCTTGCGAAGATGTCACTGCTTCTGTCCTTTCCTCACAGTTTTGCAGCTCAGGCACAGATGCACCAAACAGCTCTTCCAAGATTTACACTGAGGTCTTTCCTGGAGCAAACACCTGACTCAAATATCCTATGTCTTAGGGCTGGGACAGTATTCCTTCTGGTGTCCCACTGTTTTGACCTTAAAATAAAAGACTTTGCAAAAAAATATGCAACATTTATTGGGAAAAAAAGGTTAGAGAGAACTGCATTTTGTTTCAGGTTTTGCCATGAGCTGCCTTGCTTACAAGAGAGTGGATTATCATGAAAAATTAGCCAAATAATGTGTTAAACATTTCACAAGGGAATTTTAAAAAACACTATTGTCAGTAGCCTGGCATCTTTGAAGGGGACCTTTTTTTTAATTTAAAGTCAACTCTGCACTCACCAAATGGAGTTAATACAGACTCTCATTTGGCTGCCAGTAGATCAGGTTCAAGCTGTAGATGTCTCTCGAATGTTTTTGACTTAATGGTTTCTCTTTTAACTGTGACAGTATCACTGTTTGTGCAGAAGCCCCCAGTTTGTCAAAACTACCCCTGTTAATGGGTTTGGTTTTGTTTAATTTCGCATATCAGCAAGCCCAGAAAACTGTCAAAACTTCTCATTTCCTCACTATGTTTCTGACACTCTTTGACATAAAAAAAAGGGCTGGGGATTGGGGATGGGGGTAAGGAGAGAAAAAGTGGAGGAGGGGGAACATCGTAAATAACCATTTAAAATTATCTATGCCTTAGATAACAAGAGGAGGAAGTAAAAACAGACATGCAACATAGAGCCAACTACAACTGTTTTCTCTTGACTCTGATCCAGAATAAGTAATTGTGATGCCTCTAATGCCAGGGTCTCAGACTGGGAATTACATTCCAGTTCAGTTCAGAATGGAGGGCAGAGGGGATGAGGAGCAAACTTTCTGAATATTCTGGAATAGAAAACATTTGGCTATTGTTGGAAAGGCTCCTGTGGCTGTCTTGATGGGTGCTGGTTCTTTAAATATTTCCCTAACTAGATGCTTGACTGTTAAAAGGCTACTGGATGGAGACTTGCAGGTGTGCTTTGCACCTTGGGGAAAAGGGGAGCTTTAAAGAGCCGTTAAGTCTAGAGCTAAGGACAGCCTCTGTTTCCTGGGTGTGCCTGGTGTGATAGTGTAGTAAATTTATTTGGGGACCCTGAGTAGATATTCTGGTGTGGGAAAAGGAACAGAGCTGAACAAAAGTGGAGCAGTCTTCAGTAATGTGTGCTGACATTATGAAATCCAGTTTGAGCTGGGTGATTTAATGTTCAAAGGATTCCTTTGTGCATTTCAAGTTTGGTCAGTCAACCTAAAGAAGAGCTGTGCATTAACTCTTCAAAAATAGGAATGTAATGAGCTGGAGAGCCGAGCATCTCTGAATCAAGGGCATTGTAGTGAGATACTCCTGCCGAACTGGTGACCTGAAATATTCATCCCTGATCTAAATGGCTGCAGCCCCAGTCGTGGCATTTTGCATGAACTGTGTCCTGGTTTTCTGATGTTTCATGCCACTGGTGAATTTCCAGAGAATTTCCAAAGAATGACTTTTGAGTCAGAAGATTCTGAATTCAAACATGCAGGTAACAATGTCTCAAGCATTAAGCATTGTGCATCAATAAGAATTTAGTGGATGATGGAGGAGCAGGCAAGCAGGTCTTGCCTTTGCAGCATCCTCAGTGAGAGCCACCTCCTGCAATACAGGTGATGGTTGTGGGTGTTGGTACTGCTCAAAGCAGTGTAGCAGCAGGGGGAGCATGAAAGGTGATGAAATAAGCTGCCTCTTATTGGTGCTGTTGAGTTGCTTCAGAACAAAGAACTGAAGATAAGAGCTAAATGTATTGCAAGGTCATAGCTCTGCTGCTCTTGGGCATCTGCCTTCATTAGGCTTAATTGGGCTGTTTGAGCAGCCTCTGTGTGCCTGCAGCTCTGAGGCTGATCTTGAGGCGAACATCCACCAAGCTGAAGAGGCAGAAGTGCACTTCTGCTTTTCATCCCATTCCTCAGCCAGTTTAGTGCTATTCCTGACTGTATTTCAGCACTGCGACCTGTTTGGTTTTAGCTTAGGTACTTCTACATCTCCTTTGATGCTGTTCTGTTCAGTAGACCTTCAGAGTTTTATTTCCTCTTTAGGGAATTTGTTCCTATATTATGATTAATTTTTTTTTCCTTGGGCTATGGTGATAGATTTTCTTTATATCCCTTCCCTTAGCCTAATGATTTTCTGTGGCTTACCTTCTCTAGGTATTCTTCCTCCTCCTCTCCCTTGGTTATTCTTTAATAATTTTGGACAGTGTTAATGATCAAGCTCTGTAAGTGGGAATAGAGGGGAGATATTTCCAGTGTGCCAGGTCAGGGCATGGACTGTCCCTCCAGGGCACTTGTAAGAGGGTACTTGTGAAAGGTTGAATACAGTGATGTGAGGATGCCTGAAATATGCAGACTCCTGAATGAGGGGATTTGAGTCCCTGGGCCTTGGAGTTTGCTTTCTCTTAGTGGAGAAACACAGGTTGGTGCAGCTGAGGTACACTGATGTGAGGTATAATTTGGTTCCTTAGCTCTGAACAAAACAGACTGGTTTGCAGCTGGGGTGAGGAATGCTGCCTTAAATCACAGCTGCTTTTATTGCCTGTTATTTGAGGAGGAATTCAGTGGCATTAAGAGACAACTTTGGTAATTAGTATAAGAAATTGCTTTGGCTTTTGTGTTTCTCCTCTGTGTTTCATTTCTGAGGTTTAGCTCTGCCCCAGGATTAGCTCTGTCTTTTTCCTTCCCTGGTTCATGAGCTGCCTTATGTTCATCCACTTTATGCAGGTATTTAGTGGATATGCTCCTGCATATGTCTGGCTTACTAGTCTATGAACACAATTTCATTCCAAGCCTTTAATTGATTTGGATAATAAAGTGCAATTATAAACTCAATAAAAATTGGTTATTTTAAAGGGAGAGCAGGAAAGAAAGAAACCTAAGTGATGCTGTGCTGTGTGACTCAATAATGATGCAAAATCCTCTTTGCCTTACACTTTAAATGCTCTCTTGTTTCCAGGAGAGGCTCAACCTTAGACAGGAACTAAGGAGTGTGAGATGTCCTGGCAGGGGGCTGCTCTGGCAAGGTTTGCTTATGAATGTGTCAGGGTGAGAGACAGGGTATTGGGATGGGAAGAATGGGGAATCAAAAATGCTTCAGCCATTCTGGGCAGTTCTCTAAGGCCCCTAAATAGGACAGGGATTTTTCCAATCCCTTCAAGAGCTGACCCTTGGGGAATTTATCCTTTATTCAGCATCTGCTTTTTAACTAGAGAGCAAAAGACCTGGTTTGGAGGTTGTGTCTTGAATTGAGGAAATCTGTGACTTTTTGAGTGTTGCATCTTACTGATGACTTCTCTATATTTGTTTTTTCCTTTCTCTTTTGTTTTTCCTACTGAAAATAAGGAGAAATCATTTCTTACTAGGTGTGACTGCTGGTTTGCTCTACTGCCATATTGACATGGTTTTATATCTGGGGTTGCTTGGATACAATAACTGAGTTTCTTTGTTTCTCTTTGTTTTCCCAGTTGGGAGGTTGTGGAATCCTTGGTGTAGGCATCTGGCTGGCTGTCACCCAAGGGAACTTTGCCACCCTCTCCTCTTCTTTCCCATCCCTGTCAGCTGCCAACCTGCTGATCGTCACAGGGACGTTTATCATGATCATTGGCTTCGTGGGCTGCATAGGTGCCATCAAAGAAAACAAGTGCCTCCTGCTGAGTGTGAGTATTGAGCTGCTGTAGTGTTTGCTGTCTTGTGATGCTTGTGCTATTGCAATGCATGCTGCAGTGACCTGCATCTCAACAGAAGCTGCCCACTCGACACAGATGAGACTGAGTCGTGTGTGAAATGGGCTTTGATAATCGTGAGGAGCTGCAGGTCATTCCTGACCATGCTGTCCATGGAGGATGAGACCTGCAGGGAGGAGTTGTTAGTGGTGGTAGAGGTTTCCTTGGACTCTTCAGAGAAGAGGAAGAGTTTTGTGAAGACATCTTTTGTAGTGTGTCTTTAAATTCTTTTTCACTCAGGTTTGATAGCAATCCACTCCAAATGTTTACCCTAGTGGCACTGATTATCTGAAGTCCAGGGCAGAGACATCAATGCAGGCAGGAAACAGGTTGATTCTGAAGTGGTTGATTCTGGTTTAAATTGAAAATTAAAACCGTCAGGTTTGACAATGCTGGTTTTTCCAACTATTAACTCTCCAGAAGCTGAGATGTCAGGAGCAAAGGTGCCAGCACATGGAGACTGCTGTGAAATCAAAGATTAATAAGGTGCCAGCTGTCCATGATTTCACAGAAGCTTGAGCCACATCCCTGGTGTATTTTATCAAAATGCAGTTTGATGCCACTTCAAGGTGAAATTTAGGGGCAGTGAATACCTCCTGTAGTTGGCATTAGTGTGTATTTTGCATCCTGTTCAGATGAGGACCAGGAAGTGAGGTGATCCTCCTGCTCAAGTCTAGGACTTCACCATGGGGTTTGGCAAACCTCAGAGTGAAGAGGAGCTGTGGTTCAGCTGGTCATCTGGTGATTCCTCTGTAAAAGGCTGTTCCTTACTGTGCTTCACATAATTATTTTCCCTTGGAAATACAGAATGAGTTAAGGTACACAAGCACTCAAATCCTTAAGTGACTGAGGTTCCAAGCCTCAATAGAGGACTTTTTCCAGGCCCTTGCCTTAATCAGTTGTTTCTGCTGATTTTTAGGCAGTCAGAACTAGTCAGTCTAGGCTAGTAAAGGCTGTGTATGTGGCTTGAAATGAAAAGGAACAATATAAATGGAAATTAAGGCAGTTATGTGAGTGAAAATCTAAACAGGGAAGGCTGAAGTCAGAATCTGAAGCTGAAAGTCCTTGACATTTTTAACAGTCCTATAAATATACACTTTGTGGAGGAAGTGTGTGCTCAGACAGATGTAATGGATTACAGCAACAATGCCAATGCAGCAGGAGCCCACAGGGTGCAAAGTCTAATGGTATAGCTTATATGTGCAAAATTAATCACCTACTTTGTGCTTTCCTGAATGCCTAGCCCAGGTGTGACAGCAGTGAGCAGTGCCTGCTTGTGTGTCAGGATCAGGTCAGGATCTGGCAGGCAGTCCTCAGTACTGGAGGAGTTTAAGGATTTTATCTCTTGTGGTTCTTTTTCCTTCATCTTTCCTTTTGGCGAGGGCAGAGACTCCCTTGGTCAGCCATCATTGCCCAGGTAGGGTGAATGCACTCAGCCCCTGCAGCTGGGCATCCATGGGAGATGGAAATGCTGCAGGTACTGCTCCTGCTGACATGCACAGCACTCAGCATCCAGCGTCCCTCAGTGCCTGACGTAGGGACTGCACTTGATAGATCAAGTTAAGTAATGCAAAGGAATCCAAATTCATTTAGGAACTCTCTGCACAGGAAAATTGGGAAGCTTGATCTGATTTGGTACCCACATTTCACTCTGTCTACCTGTCCTTACCTTTCTGTACTGTAGCTATTCAGTGTGGCCTCTCTTTTACTCAATTTTGTTCAAAATTGAGTTATGTTAGAGCTGATTATAGCTGCTTTAATTCTGAATAAGCCCAACTGTAGAGGGTTGAAATAGGGTTTCATTAGTCCATATTGAATTTAGTTTTTATTTGCTCTAGAGTAACTTTCCACATTGCATTGCATTGGTACTTTCTCACTGTCAGTCAATACCAGGGAGATTTTTGGGTTCTTCTGCGTTGTTTTTGTTACGCCTATGTCTTTGGAAGAGAAATGGATGGTGGTAGCAGCTCCTGTTTCTGGGAGCAAAGCCTCATCATGCAGGTTTGTCCTTAGTCTTCCTTTCCCCGGATTGCTGGTTCTATTTGACCTGTGTTTGAAAGTATTTTCAAGTTTAGAGCTGGGGCATTTGGTTTTGGCCAGCTCCCATTTTTCTAGGTAACACAGATAGCAAAACAAATTCTTTCCTTCAAGAAATTGCTGAATATCAAACCAGGGCTGCTCTTAGAGTGTGTGGTTGCTACATTCCTTCATCTTTTTCTTACTCCACAGGTGTTCTCAACACAGTGTTCTGCCACAATGAAAATTATGTCTTCCTAGAATATCTCTGGATTTTTTTCATGGCCCTGAAAATGCTCTGTCTGCTTTTTTTAGAGGCTTGTTTTGTTGCAGCTGGCTGGCGGTCGGATTTACCATCTAAATTGTAAAGGGAAGGCTCCTAAGTGTTCCCAGCCTTGTGTGTCTGTGACACACACAATGTTTAACAATTGCTTCTGGATCAAGTCCTTACACTCCTTTCGACATCTCCCTGGCTGCCACTTAACATCTGGCCTTGGTCCTGGTAGTAGCTAAGGTTGCTTTTGGAACTGAATTTATATCTCCAGAAGGCATTGCCACAAATGTGACAGCCACTCATGGAGTAAGTTGTCTAGCTCCTGTGTGATGCAGCTGCCGTATCTCCCTATGAAGCATTTGCTTTAGCTAACTTCTTGTAATGTTTTATTCCATTTGGAAATAGGAGCTTTGAAGGTAGAAATGGAGCAACTGAAGTTTGTTTGCACAGGTGTTTAAGCGGGGAAGATGGAGGCTGTTTGGTTGTGTTGTACTAGTCCCTAGATAATGCATTTGGGTAATTTGCCTTCACCTCCTGATATTTGTCGAGCCCCAGCACTAGAATCCCAGAATGGTTTGAGTTTAAATATCATCTAATTCCAACTCCCCTGACATAAGCAGGGACACCTTTCACTAGACCAGGTTTACTCAGAAAACTAAACAAACTTAGGGAACTGGGATAGGCAGGAGTTAACGAGGTCTGCAGGCAGTTGTAACAGATTTGTAGTGGGCTTAAAAGCATGGAAAAGTTATTAATGGAAATGCGAAGAAAAGGAAAGCAAGAAGTAGAAGCTAGAATGTTGCATACATTGTGTGTTTCAGCAGTCTGTATACAATAGTCTGATGAAGTGAGGCTTAGGAGTGGACAAAAAAAAGAGCAAACGGAATAAACCAAGCTGGGGGAATAGCTAGGGATGTTATCATGATGGGTTGGCAAATACTTATGTTATATCCTGCATATGTGAGATCAGACATCACTCCACTGAGCAAAACATTGCTGTGTGTCTCTGAGTGAGTAGCAGTTTTCACTGACCTCCCCTTTTCCTTGACTCCACACAGCATGGCAGAAAGCTTGGGATGTTAAATATGACCACAGACAGTACTAAAGATGATGTGAATGCTCTGCCTGTGCTGTATCCTGTTGCAACCCACTCTGAAATCACATCCTTAAGATCTCCTTGAAGACACTTGTGGCATTTTAAGCCCACAAACCACATGGTCAGGCCTGGCTTAACCAAGAGCAATTTGGACCTCAGTTTACTCATATCTCCCATAGTGCACCTCATCCTCATGTGGGGTTGTTGGGAGTCTGATCTGCAAGGACTGGAAAGACAAATTTCCCATACAACAGGAGCACTTCTTGCTCTGCTTCCTAAAAGCAGAAGAAGGGGGAAAGCCTGTGGCAGTTACTAGCTGAGGGCATGTGCTGCTGTTGTTGCGGTGGGCAGCTTGGAGGAAGGAAGATATTTGAGATACTGCAGGAGGCATGGAGCACTGTGGGGATCCTAAAATGAACTGAGGGGAAGCAGGACTATCTCAGCCCACCTACATTGGAGGAGCAGAAGTTTATGTGATGGTAGACACAGGATATTTGTGGAAGGTGTTGCCTTAGGAGTAGTGCTTCTGTTTGATGATGTGACAAGGGATGAGTTGCCCACAGAGTTTGCTTGAGTGAATGAAAAGTGAGCAGTATTAGAGAGACATTTGAGCCTATTTACATTTCATACACTGAGATGCAGAGCAGATGAGACTCTGATCATGTATCTTTGTGTTCTGCACATATGACATTTGTATTGGTTTGTCAGAGCACACCTGTAAGCTCTTTGGTATTAGGCTACTGTGGTGTTAGGTGTGAATGTTAGTAATTACTTACTTCTGGCATTTACCAATGACTTCTGAAAGAAGGGAGAGCAGACCAAGTGGTTTGAGAAGTAGAGGGCAGGTGGGAAAAGGAGATTGAAAGCAGAAGTGAAGTTCACTTTGTAAATTACAGTTTAGCACAGCTGTGTGCAGTAGTCAGGAGGATCCACATTAAGTCTCTGAATTGAGAGTTTAGATGGTCTAAAGCTTCAAGATTTACTGACTTGAAAGGAATTACCTGGTGTCCACTGCAGATATTCTTTACTCAGTAGCAATGTACAGTCAGGAAAATGTAAAGTCAGTGCTTCCTTAGTCTCTTAAGAAACAGACCTATTCCTATTTCTCTGCATTCAGAGGAATAGAATAATTTGAAAATCTAAGAGTGTAAAGAAAAAAAATAAAAGGAACCATCAACCATTTTATGCATTCTGCAAAAATGCATAGATGGGGCAAATTTTATAGCTGTCATTCTAAGATGTCAGTGAACAAAAAATGGATATTTGCACTGATTCTTATTTGCTCCAGCTACAATGTGAAAGAAGATAAACTTTTTCATTATTAGATTTCCCTAGGGAAATCAAAGCAACAGGCATTCTTGAGATAAGTATGCAACCTGGTATATATAATCTTACATCAGAATATAGATGCAAATTGTTGAATGAAATAGGCAAACAGTGCTTTCCTGCTTCAGTAAGACTTGTTTAACATTTCTGCAAGTATTGTTGCTCGAGACTGTATGACTGAGGTCCCTCTGCTACAAGCTCAGCTGTAGTTAGAAAAAGGCAGCTTTGTTGTAATGGGCTGGGTCAGTGGCCTGAACCAGTGACAGAGAGAATAAGCCAGGAGTCTGACTTGAGCAGGTTAATTTATGGACTTCCACTGATGTTTTTTCATAGGTATTTGGTCCTGCATTTCTGGATCATGTAGCTGTACTGCAAATCTCTATGGATTATCTTGACACGAAATTAGGAATCCATCTTTGCTGGTTTTCCCTTTGGAATTGCCATACATCTCTGATGTGCATCAAAGCTGTTAGCCATATCCATCATCTTTGTCAATTTTACCAAAACGTTTGGCTTGTGTGCTCTTAACCCCACTGCACTGTGCTTTCCTGCTAAGGGCAGGTCCTTGTAGGAGCTGAGACACCACTTTGCTCTGCCACTCAAACACAAAATCAGTTGTGGTGGCTTGATCATAGTGCTGACTTCAGGCAGGTGCTGTAGGTGCACCTGAACAGACCATTTCTCTATGCTAAAGAGATTTATGCCTGATTAAGTACTTCAGTGCTCAAATGTTGACCCAGCTGATCCTTAAGGATCTGTGTAAACATTATCTTTTAGGTTAATTGCTTAAGATCTATATTTGAGGAGCTAAATTGCCTGAATTCTCTGCCTTTTCGACATGTTTAGCAGGTATCTATGTTTGTATGCTTGCCCTGAAAAAGGTCATTCATTATTCCCTGGATAGTCCAGGGTCAAAGTCTCAGTGCCTGATGTTAAATCACGATGGGTTATATAATTTATTACCTGTATTACAGTATCCCCTGCAGGCAGCCCATGAGGATGCTCATTCTGTATAAAACTCCTGGGAAGCAGAGGTACCTGACCAGTAGAACTTACTGTCTAATTAGATAAGACAAATGGAAAATATTATTATTCTCATTAGACAGAGAGCTGCAGCAAAGTGAAACTAAGTGCCTTGCCTAGGTTGCACTGGGAGATTGTGAGAGAGCCATGGAGCAAACCCAAATTATCTAAATCACAACTCAGTGCCTTCATCATCTTTCTGTGATTATATCAGAATGTATCTAGCCATCCTGTGTGCTTCAGTGACCTTTAAAAAGCATTTAGTCCATGTTTCTATAATAGTAATGATAATTCTGATTTCTTTTATCATATGTATTGTGTCCAAATGAAAAATAAATCTCCCAAAGCAAAATTATTTCTCAATTTTTTGTTTTGTTGAAAATGATAATTGGCAGCCTTAGCTGTTTTCTGTGGGCAACACTGTAGGCTGTCCCAGCTGAGCTGATCAGCCGAATTGCACCACTGCCTTCAGTTAAATGTGAAACAGAACATTTAGAGAAGCTGCTGGAAAGGATCTGTGAATGTGGGCTAGTGTGTATGTTTTTGCAAACAGGGACTTTTGGTCCAGGAGATCATAGGAATACTGGTAAAAACCAGTATGGGGCCCTGTGTGAAGGGCATCTCTATTTGGTTGTTACAGCACACACAAATAGATACAACGTTTCCAGACACTTGAAACTTAAATAATAACCTGTGTCCTATCAGGAGGTAAGATTCATAGGTAGTTCTTTATTTCGCCCTCAGATTTTGTGGCACTTTTTTTTTTCCCTCCAATGATTTGGTGCCAAGAACACCATCTTCTGCTTTGGTTGGGATGGAGCATGGCCAATAATCTAGTCAAAAGAGGATGAGGGGATCCTTCTCCACACGTTACCTACATGAGAATAAATTAAAAAGGGAAAGGGCTTTAAACAGCCAAAATGTTGATTCTTCTCTGATTATCTGAAGGCAGCTGCCTTCTTATAAACCACCAAGGTTGGGTATGTTCCATCACATCAAGCGTTAACAAAATTGCGTTAATTAACAGGATTAACAAAGTGGCTTAGATGTACCCAGTTCCCCTTATTCTGATATATCCTGATTTGTGGATAACTCTGATTTTTATTGTAGAAAAGCTGAAACAATGGTTAATGAGAAGGGGAAGGAAAATAATCATTAATAGGCAGATCTGTATGTTCAGTTTAATTGAAATGATAACTTTGTGTTAATAAGCAAGTAGTTCATCACAGCTGCTGGGATGAATAAAATGAGAATTAAAACTTGATATTAGGTCAGGACCAGCTGTGGAATGCACTGATGCTGTGTGACTATTCAGATATCAAAAGATTCTCATTTATGGAATAGTCCAAGGGGAAAATGAGTGCCCATGGTGTTTTGTACTGTGCAGTTGAGATTTTTCTGAACTCCAGCCAGCTCATCTGTAAGTGAAACAGCCATAAAGAAAATAAGGAAAAAGTTAATGAGTAGGAAGAAAAGGAAACTAAAAAAACCCTACTGTTTTCAGTAGTATCACTGGATCCAGAGAGCTGACAGCTGAAACTTCATTGGTGACAGGGAATTTATTTCAAAGCAACTAAATGGGAAAGAAACAGCCTGTAAATGACTTCATCTCAGTAATTTAATGCTACAGATCAAGCAGTAGATTCCCATTCCAGTTTAGCACTCGAGCTGATGTTTCAGCAATCAAACTAGCAAAATCAGGGAAATGCTGGCTGCAGCCACAGCAGCAAGCAAGTGATGCTGAGACCAGACAGATGCCATACATACAGTCTGAGAGTGTTATACATGGTGTATATCACTTCTCTGTGCAGTGCTGTGTTGCATGTGAAATTCCAGCTTGCTGCCTGCTTGGACTGGAAGTACTGAGCACCAATCTCCCCTAGTTTGGTTGTCTCTATTATGAAGAATCTGCTCCTCCTTGTCTTTCATTTTTAGCTTCTTCCTCTTGGCTGGTACTGAAACTTGTGAAGGGATGGAACCTGTCTGAGTCCTCCCCTTCCTCCCTTCTTTTCTTCAGCTCTGGGAGCACTTAATCAAAGGATCTGGGAACTGAAGAGAGAAAGAATGAAGTTTCCTTCCCACCTAGTTTTAGACTTGACCCTAGGGTCAATGTGTAGGAAGGGCTTACCTCATAGGGTGTATTTAATTTTCTAATACAGGCTGATGCCATACCACTAATGCCTGTTGTGCTTTGAGTTACAGAATCACACAGTATTGAGTTGGAAGGGACCCATAAGAATCATTGAGTCCTAATACCTGCTTCTTGCAGGACTACCTAACTAAACTAAACCATACAACTAAACTCTGGCTGGATTGGAGACCCAGTTCCCTGGGGAGCCTCTTAGGTCAGGGAAGAACATTTACCTAATGTCCCCATTTCTTTCTGTAGCACCAAGACACTGCTTTATGGTCATCACAAAGTGTGGCAGCACCACACCCTGCAGGAGTCAGGGGAGCTGTACTAATTTAGGTCAGGTGAAGATTTAATCTGTTTGTTTAATGGCAATCAGTGTTTGAGTTCCTGACTCCTTGTAGGTTAAAGTCTACTGGCAATATCAGCTTCTCTGGCAGTCTGTGCAGGCTCAAGCTCTCCTGTCACCTACAGTGTCCCTTCTCCCATCTTTTGTCTCAGCATTCAAACAACTCTCATGTGCCAGAGGTTCTTCAAAAGAAGCCTGGCTCTGAGCCATTTCCAGATCCAAGGATCCACCTGGGATCATCTGCAAGAGCTGAAAGACAAGAGAATTAGTCCCATTTTGAAAGTAAATGACAGGTAACCTGTGTGTTCCTTACCAGCCCAGACATTCATGTCACTTTTGAGCATAACATTTGTTATTTTTTTTCCCTAATAATAAGATTATCTCCTCGGATAGAACACAATAGGCTTAGTAAAGCAGCATGTGTACTTTTATTCCCAATCATTCTCCTGTTATTTTTAACCACCTTAGTAATGCAACCTAAAATGAAGAGCAACATTGCCTTCTTTCTCTGTAAGGAGTAGAATTACCTGAAACTCAGAAAAATGTAACTCTGGAGGTAAAGAAATGGAGGCTAGTTTGTGTAAATCACTGATGCCACACAAGGTACAGCCAGAGTTGATTTGATGTTACAAATATTTCAGACCCTCAGTATTACCAACTAAAAGGCAGAATTAGATAGGCCACACTGCCTGCTTCTTCATTTTTTAAGCTACTGCAAGACTGACATGCGTGCATCTGATGCACCTTCTTCTGTGTAGCACATTTCAGAACCAAGGATAAAACCAGCAGCAGAATTTAAATACAGACAAAATACTGTACTTTGTCCTTTATTTTCTCCTTGCCTGTCTTTTTCTCACCATCTCCTTCACTTACACATACTTCACAGTTTCTAGGCACTGTTTTGACACTTCTAGATAAGAACATTGCATGACTTTACCATAGATGGAGTAGGTTGGATTAAACCCTAGCCAGAGCCTTTTAGTTGTATTGGCTGTATCTCTTACCTGTGTTAGATGGACTCAAGAGCTGCTTTGTCATGAGTGGAGTGACATGGGGACTACTCTGATGTTTTATTTTCTTCCTCATCCACTCATACTTCACAAGTAAGATGAGTTTGTCTCCTGACTGGTATAAAATCACACTAGATCATGTCACACTTTGCATTAGGTTTGCAGAAGAAAGGAAGCAACCCTTATAGAAGTCAAAGGCCAGTGAGACCTTTATTAGTGCTGAGGAATCTGTGATCTGCTAAAGGGCCTACACCCACCCTCTGTTGTGATAGGAGAGTGATACCTGGCTACTATTTGATGACACTTCATTAATTTTTGAGTCAGTTTTTGCAGAATATGAAAAAATATTAGAGATGCCATAAAATACCACTTAAAATCCTTTGATGCATAGTATGGGAATATCAGGTCTCTCAACTCTCACTCACTAATGCAGTAAGACTGAACGATTCCAACTGAAAGCAGTAATGAGACTAAAATGAAACACTGTTAATGTGTTAAGGCTGCATATGTTGTATATTTTCCCAGAAATAATTACTGCAGATTTCTTTGAGCTTTTTTGATTGGCAGGAGTTTTTTGCACATTCATAAAATATATAGTCCAAACATAAACAGAGCTGTACTATATATCCAGCAGGCATAAGGCATGAAAGGCTTTGTCACAATCAGAATGAATTAGCCATTAAGGCTTTCAGAGAATAATAGCTGATGAACCAAATTTAGATACATGACGTTTTCATAATGGAGTTTCTGTTCGTGAGTTTGCTCATATACATTACTGGCTTTTTACAGTTT
The DNA here is from genome assembly GCF_000277835.1 of Geospiza fortis. NCBI lineage: Eukaryota > Metazoa > Chordata > Aves > Passeriformes > Thraupidae > Geospiza > Geospiza fortis. Next base: position 9,353,858 of record NW_005054312.1, read on the forward strand.
ATGAGCAAACTTATCATTTTTATGCTGAAAAAAATGATTGTGAGACTAAAGAGATTTACTTCCAAGGAAGTACTTAAAGAGCTAAATATGCACAACATGGGGGAGAGAAGGCTCAGATGGGACCATAAATCCTCAAATGTTCAAGGACTATAAATGTTGTGGACAGAAAGGAAGCATTTGTGGTGCTGCAAAGAGTGCTAAGTAGGAGCAAGTGCATGGAACTAACAAAAGGAGTGTTCAGACTGAGTGTCAGCAAAACCTTTGGTACTGGGATGTGTAATCAGAATCCGCTGTGATGGAAATTGGTAGAAACAAACTGCCCTTTCCCTTTGGCTCTGAAGTTCATGCAATAGATTAATACACTGGGATTTTGTTGACTGTAATTCCAGTTATTGTTGAAGTCTAGGCACTGTCCTTTCATTTCTCGTTCACTGCTCTTTTTCTGTAAAAGTCTTCCAGGCTGCAGAGGAAGTCACTTTTAAGTACAATTTCCACTGCACTTTCTCTTCTGTTCTCCTCTCCTTGCTCAGTACCTTGGAAAAGAAAACCAGAGGAAATTTAAAAAGAAAAAAAGAGAATCTTTTGTAATGTTCCTAGTCCCTATTAATATATCAGATCAAGATGCCTTCAGGGAATTATGTTAAATCAAACTTCTTGTAAGAACTACTGATACATTGAATACTTTTGCTTTCAAAAGTGGAAGAAAGTTTCATTGGGTTTTTTTGAGTGCTGACAAAATCTGTACCATATGCATTTTTATTCTGTAAAAGTCAAGTACCAATATGTTATTAAAAAGCTATTCTGGGAAGTCTGAAAATGCTTGAGGTTGAGCTTCATATTGCTCTGCTTACAAAGCCAGATCCAACAATGGCAAAAATACAGGACCTATATAAAGAGTGAGTGGTTCTCCAGTACCTGGAGTTCTTTTTTTCAGTATCTCAGCAGCAATTGTGGCATTGATTCAGATTTTTTTAGGTGGCTTGAATTTTTCCAAAGTGTGGAATATGCAGTAAATTTGTCAATAGTTTATAGCATTCAGAACCTCTGACAGTGTTAACCTTTTTGTTGCTTGACTAATGCATCAAAGTTTGTTGATGCTTCTGTTGTCATAATTAGGTTGGGCATGGAGATGCTACACTTCTACAGGAAGATAAAAGGTTTTAACAATGCCAGCCATAGTAATGAGACATCTTCACTCAATCCATTTAATAATATTTAAATATAAATTACATAACCCATTATAAAATTATTGAATAATTACAAAGCATATTAAATTTGAGGAAAACTTTAAATTTTCAGCAGCATGGTAAAGTATGGCTCTTATAAAATACATTAAGTTCTTCTGACTTTAAAATAGAGCTCTGCGAATTTTTAGGTGTCCTGGTTTCAGCAGGGATAGAGCTCATTTTCTTTCCGTGACAGGAGGTAAAGTTTTTGGCATAATTTATTCAAAAAGGACAGACACTATTAACACCCTCAGTATTAAATATAGGATGAGAAGGGAAGGATTTGTACAGGATGTGAGGTTACCTTTGACAGTATTTCTGTTCATATCAAATTATAGTCTAAAATCAAGCAGAGATCTTTCAAATGTACCTTTGTCTCAAATCAGAATAAAATTATAAATGTAGTAATTGGGTCTTTCTGGACCATACCAAGCCCCACATTCCCTTACATTTCTTGACATGGAGAAGCAATGACACCTTCTTCCAGAATAAGAAAAAGCTACATCTAAAGTGCTTAACCCAATTTAAAGCTCCCCAGTAGAAGAGACACATGAATACCTGAAGGGAAGGGATCCAGTGGGGAGCCACTGTGAGGATTGTGGGGCACATGATGTGCAAGGACAGACTTGGCTTTGAGAGGCTTTCCATTTGCGCGTCCTCTGAGCGCTTGAGAGAGCTGGCTTTGTTCTGTCTTAAGAAATTAAAGCAGGGAGTATATTTTATTCATGTCTTCAACTCCTTGTAGTGCAATATAAGGAAAATAGAGCTTTTGGAAGGATTCACAGGGATTATACAAGAGATAACAGGCACAGGTCAAAACCAAAGGAAATTCCAATTAGAGATGCAGAATATTTTTGTTATTTTTTATCATTAATATAGTCAAGTATTGGAAAAAGGTATCCAGTGAGTCTGTGGGTGACTGTCCATCTTCATCCTTGGAGATGCTCCTAAGGTGACTGGACACAGCTCTGTGCAGCTTTGTGTAGCTGACTCTGCCTTTAGGAAGGGGTTGAACCAGGTGGTTCCCAGAGGTCACTGACACCCTCTGTGTGATTCTGAGAGACTCTGTCTTCCAGTAGCCAGAGCTGGTTAATTCTTGAGCACCAAAGTTATATATGTACACATCAGGACCAGGCAGATTAATTAATAATCCTTCCAGGCTATTAAGACCAACTATTTTACCCCAAAGAATTGTCTGTAATTTCTTCTACTGGGGTGTGTATTCATTAGGAAGTGAAATGTAGTACTGAAAGATGATCAGTGAGGATTTGGTAATCCAGCCTCACTGAAAGGCAAAAGGCTTGTATCATTTATATCATCACCGGACCAAACTTGCAGTTAATGTTACAGAGGAAGGACTGGCTGTAAATTTTCCATTTGTTTTTGTCTCTTCATCCTGGGAGCTGGTGCAGGTGGAGGGCAGTTACTTTGCTGGAGCATTTTCCAGGAGCCCCCTCCCTGCTCATGTGTTGTACTTCATAGTGTCTGTGAGAAAAGAAGCCCAGCTGTCCACCTTGCAGGCTGTTTAAATGTGATGGAAAACAGCACAGGCTGTCTGTTGAAGTTATTTGTTCAGTTTCTTAGGAAGGTTATACTAATTTGTATGCAGTTTGGTGTAAGCAATATATTTGCTAGGCCATGAACTTTAAAATTGTTTTGGAAAGTATCACTGTTCAAAAGAAACAGCTGGCTCTCGGGTCTTCCTACTACTTTCATGTTTGTTGAAAAGGATTTGAATAATTTTGTGCAAGAAGCTTCTGTCTCCTGTCGTGAGCTAAGTTGAGAAACACTGAGATCCTACTGTCCCCTTCTGAGACAGCCCCCCATCAAACTAAAAGCACTGATCAGCAAGCAGTGGAATCAGAGCAGTCTGGAGTTTACCATGAGTTATATCACATTTAGTCTCACAGCAAAGTGTGAGGAGGCTAACAAGACAATCACACCTTGGTTTTCATTGTATTGGGTCACTGTTGCCTTTGGGAGACTGAGAGAAGGTCAGCCACTCCTGCCATGGAGAGATGGGCAATTTGAGCAACATGATCCTGCTATTGAGAAGATTTGGGAGGGAGAGGCAGTGGGGAAGAAGATGACCCAATCCTGTGTATTAGAGTGTGATGTTAGTCATCATGCAGAGAGACAAGTGTCCTGAGCATCTGAGAAAGCAGGGAATCCTTTTTGTTTGGGAGGGAAATAAAATTAACTTGTTGTTCTCTGCTTGTGTGAGCAGCAATGGAAACATGCTTTAAGTGATGTACACAGGGTACAGTTCTTGATTCTCCAACTGGTATCAACAGCCTGAATGAACAAAACTGGGAGTGAGTCAAAAGCCTGGTACAGATCCAATGGGAATGGAGTTGAAAATTGGGACCTTGTCTCCTCTAGCAGACTTTTCTCTCTGACAGCAGGAGGGTGATACATATCCATGATGTAGGTTTGGTAGCAGTTGCATACTTCCTTTTCCATCACCTTTAATGAGAATCTGTGGGAAAGTCAAAGGCTTTGTAGAATATAAAGGTAGCTGCTGAGAGACTGGCTTTAGTTTTCTTAGGGATTGGAAATCAGCAGTGGTAGACAGAAGGGTGTTACCTTACCTCCCTCCTCATCAAAGCTTCTAGGGGTTATTTCAGGTGTAATTTATGAAAAGCTGAGCAGTAGGGACCTCTCTACTGAACCTCTGCTGGGTTGCATCCCACTGTTTGACAAGTAGTATGGTAAAGCATTTCTCTGTACAAGGTCAGATTAATCTTTTTTTATGGAGTTTCACATGAATGCTTTGCTTTGGGATTGTTGTTTCTCCATGCATAAATCTTTATTATAGCAATAGCCTACAGCCCCAGTGAACCAAACAAAACTCAATTTTATTCCTCTCAGTATTTATCACCACAGTGAGAGAACTCCATTGAAAAACAACTGTGAGAGTTTCCAGCAGGTGTGCTGGGGGTTTAGGTGCTGTGAACCTTCAATGAGTTCATGTTTCTTCCTTCTAAACTGGAATGGTATATGCCAAGCTGGGTCTGGCCCTAGACTGGGCATCATTTCCTTTGGGATGATACTGAGGATGGAAGTGAAAATGGCCTATTGGAAGGTGCTGTGGACTAGAGGAGCAGGCTGTGCATGTGTCCATGCCTGCACCTTAGTCTGGTGAACAGCAGGATGGGCTGCAGTGTACAGGGCTTGCTTTGCAGCCAGCACAGGCTGAAGCCTTGCTGCTTTCCAGGTGTTGGTTTGGGTTCAGGTACAGCTCTTCTTTAGAAGGGCGATAACAGATGAGCTGACATGCAAGTGCTTGGAGCTTTTACCAGGTGATGAGGGTGAAGCCTCTGCGTTGAGGTTGAGCTCAATTAACGTTTGTAATGAAAGATACAGCACAGGTCTCCACTGTCTGCACATGTGGGGATTCCTAATACTTGTTAGCTATCTGTGATATAGCCACGAGGGCTCTGTCAATGCTTCCAAATGTAAAAAAGATAGAATTAGCTACTTTATACTTTTTTTATAAAACCGAAATATTTTTCTATAGAGATAAAGGATAATCCTTATCTAGGTTTTGACTTTCTGAACCATGTACATTAGTTTTGGTTCACTGTCTGGCTTCCAAGATTTGCAATGCATGAAACCAAATTCCCAGCTTGGAGGAGGCTCTCAGTCTGTGTAGGG
>NW_005054312.1:9358750-9402856 GCF_000277835.1 Geospiza fortis
TAGACGTGATACATAACCATCACTGAAAGGATTTATATTCTGATATTACCTAAATTTTGAGTGCTTGACTCCACAATTTTAGCATCTTTTTTGATGTCAGTGTCCTGCCTATTTCTCTAGTATGACCTGAGGAAGGCAGGAGCACTGTCAGGGTCTTGCCAGAAGGTCCAGCCTCCTTCATTGGACACAGTGGCAGAGCTGGCAAGAGCAGTTCTCTGCTCCAGTCTGAAGCTGGTAGCTTTTAGCAGAGTTGGTGTTGTAGGGGGAAATACTCTTGAGATGTGAAATTTCACTGCATTTGTTACCAATTAAGATGAAATTTTAATTACTGTTCCTAGTATTAAGAAATAATGACATACTTGAGAAAACACTTCTTGAGAAACTTCCCTCCAGACGCCTTTCCTACCCCCTTGCCAGTCTCCAGTTCATTCCCTGCACATTACACTCAGTCATGGGGATCAGTGCAGGGTGTTTTTCTTTTATGGCCACTCTTTATTTCTTGCTCTGTTTTTTTTTCCGTGGCTCCAACATGGGGTCTTCCCCAGGCCACCATCCTCTCAAAGGCCTCATTCCTCCTGGGTATCCATGTACACAAGTGTCTCCTGCCTGGATTGTCTGCTGCTTGTAGGTCTAGTTTTTCTAAAACTTGTAGCCAGATCATATCCTAAGCCAAACCATTCCCCATCTGCTGTTAAAAATGTTCTTAATTGGGGCAGCCTTTCTCCTGCAGTCACTCCCTGGCTTCACTGTACTCTCTCCATGATGCTGCATGCAGAGTAGGGAGGAAAAACTTTCTTGAGAGCCCAGGAAAAACAGATCCCTAAGTTTTATTCCAGTTCCTGGGCATACCCCCTGTTCCAGGCCATGTCCTGTGACGTGGGGCTGGAGGTTATTGGCTTTGGGGAGATGGCAGAAAGGTGCCACAGGAGCAGAAAAGATCTGTGGGATGGTTTGTGGCTTGTCTGGTTGTGTGTGAGCATGTGGGTGTACCATTTGCAGGCTTTAGCTGCTGAGCCCTCTCATCTCTGTGATGTGTGAAATTCAGACTCTTGAAAGTGAATAACTTCCCCACAACAACAATTCATAGCTGGGTAAGACAAAAGGCTGAAATTTCTGTGCCTGAAATGGAGCTGCACTGTGTCAGGCCCCTGCTCTGAACACTGCAGTATGAGAGGATTTCAAATTAAAGCCCCAGAAATTTAACCTGGGAAAAATAGGATACTTTGCCCTGCTTCATTCTTAGAAGTAATTGGAGTGCTATTTTTGACGTTCTTCCAAAAGCTTTTATCCTTTTGACAGAAACAAGCACAGAATATATCAGCACAGACAATTAAGGTTTGGCAAAATGATAAGCTAATGAAACTGAGATCCTCTGGTAGGAAATGCTGATCACTGTATACAATGGGTAACAAACAGTTTTTCTCCTTTGTTCTAGAAATTGTCTCATGCATTCCTGTCTATGCCAGGGAATTTCACAGGGAGAAAATGGTGTTTGCATGCACATTTTGGATAAGTAGTGCTTTTATGGATGAGCAAAAAAGTACTCTACAGCCAAATAGATAGAGCAAAGTGTCTGTGCATCTTTGCAAAAAAGGACATGCTTTGTCCTGTTCCAGTTAATGCTATGCAGCAGGCTAAAACTGTAAAAAATAAGCAAGCTGCACCAAGACAGGTTTGCAAAGCCATACAGAAGGTCAGTGTTGGATGGTAATGGTATGGAAATCAGCTTGGATCATGGGCATAAATGAGGTCTGTGATTCAAAACTAGGCAGTAATAGGATCCAGTATTAGGGTCAGGCAGGTGTGAAAATACTGGTGATGAAAATCTGAAAATAAATAATTTAAGATTCATGGAGCAAAATGCAATGACTTCTGTAGACACAGTAATTGTACCAGGGAAGAAAAGTATTTTCCCCTTTGTGACTTTTTGCCCTCCATTCAGTCACATAAATCCATAGGTTCAAAGGTTTGGTTTTGGCTTACCAGGCAGTGCAGAAATTCTGATAAAGGCTTAGTAGCTATTAAACTTTTATAGGTTTGCAGCCTTGTGGTTGAAGAGACAGTAATTGAGTTTTTCTCGTGGGGATGGGATTCCAATTAAGCCGGTGTTGCTCAGTATTAGAATTCCACCCTTACAGGTTGTTAAGTGTGTGAATTTTGTGTTATAGGGAGCTGGACCTTTGCCTCAGCCTAAAAAGTTTCCAAAATTACTCTCTCCTTTACCTATCTATGCAAAGCTCAGTTTCATTCAGTGCTCTGATAGCGCTCGCTCTAGAGTCTGCAAGTGCTGTGTTGATGCTGCTGCAGACCCATCCAATGTGGTAACAAAAGCAGAGGATGTGGTTTCCCAGCAGCGTTTGGCATTGCCAGCAGTTCTTCTCACTGAAGTCATCAAAAAAGAGCTGAGGGCTTTAGAGAACTTACCTGAAATCCCTGAGTTAAAAGTTTTTTATCCAGTCCTTTGAGCTTTTAACTCCTGGGTCTTAGGCAGTTCCATGGCTTATGAGAAGAAAGAGAGGTGTCCCAACTTTGCTTTGATGTCTTCAGTACAAATCAGCCCCTTTCACCTGAAACTCATGGGTGCTTTGTGTAGCTCTCTGAAACTGCTCATAAAGCTAACTTGGTACACCTTTGATCCCACCATTACCCTTGAAAGGAGCTGTGACTTTATGGCCCAGGCTACCTGCTCTTGCCATGGGAAGTTAAGCTGTGGATTTCATGGATGTCATTGGATATCATCACTAATATCCCATGGGAAAAAAAATAAAGAAAACCTAGCATGGGAAGAGTCCTCCAGGTGTGCTGTCAAAGACAGCACTGGCTTGCTCTTGGTGGGGTTTTAGGCTGTTCTGCTGAAACCAGTGCTATAAATGAGCCATGCCTTTGTCCAGACACTATGGTGTTGCCTCACTAGTCCTTTATCTGCTTTTTCAGTTGCAGCAGCTTTGTATCCTGCTGCCTGTATGACTCCCACTCCCCATTCTGCATGATCTGCTGAATGTACTTGCTGTGCATCCAGAAAAAGCTGAAATAGATGTTGATGGCTTTTGCTTTTGTTTTATCCCCTGTCCTTTCTTCTCTTGACAGTTTTTTATCATGCTGTTAATTATATTTCTGTTGGAACTCACTGTTGTGATTCTGTTCTTCGCCTACACCGACAAGGTAAGTCAAATTCTTCATTTTTCTTTCCCCTTCAGCAAATTTATATGCCCCTTTTCCCTATAAATAAATCATAAAGCTCTTGGCTTGGTATGCACATCATGCTTCTGTCTTCCTTGAGACACTCCTCTCAGAAGGAGCTCTCTCAGAATGCATAAGCAGCCTGGCAGGACTAGGCTGTCTTGCTTGCTCAAGTGTACAACTCAAGGTCACAGATGCTGCCAAGTGCATCTGTCATTAACAAAAGAAAAGGGAACAAAAACCACACAAAAATGCCCACAAACAAAAAACAAAATGCCTCACAAAAAAAAGCAAAGAAGCCAACAAGCCTTACTAGGAGCATGTAGGAAGAGATACCCATCAGAGAGAGTATGATTTTTAAAAAATGTTTATGGTTTAAGAGCCACTTTTATACTGTTAAAAAGGAAGTGTCCTCAGCACAGGCAAAGGCATAAAATTCATTATCTTTCCACACTGCTCCTTGCAGCACATGTGTACTTAGAGCCTACTGGAAAGCCAGGGTAAATGCATGAGAGTTCAATAAACACAGCTTTTGTTTACGCTTTCACATTTTCCTTATGTTTGACCATTGTTCCTTCAGTTGTAAAGGCAATATTGCCTACCTGAATTATCTTTATCCTTTTCTTTAAAAAAATCTTACATTAGTAAATCTGAAACAAGGACATAATTAAGTACCACCTGCTTATTCAATCAAAATCAGAAGTCCCTTACAATTGAAGACTGAGGGAACTTAATAATCACAGGGAAGGTGGCAAAATTTTACCATGAATTAACATTCATCAGGTACATGAGTGGTAAACACTTTCTTTAGGAATGGAAAGACAATAGCAAAAAAAAAGACCCCCAAAACCAACAGTGTGTTCATTAATATATAAATTATTAATATAATTACTAGTATATTAGTGATATGAGAGATTATATATTAGTCATATCAGTGAGTGATTGTCAGATGCACTTCTGATGCACTTCTGAAGGACTTTAAAGAGCTAGGTTCTGTAGCATTCTGTAGCTGGAACATGGAATTAACTTGCCAGATAATTACAGTAGAAGGGACAATTTAAAATTCCTTGTATGCATTATTGGATTCTGAATTACTTGTCAGCTCTTGGCAGAAAGATCTACACATCATACAGGAGTAAAGGCATCTACTTAATATGCAGTGGGCCTCCAAAACCCAAACACAACACTTGGTTATGTTTAGAAATAAAATCAGTTAGAAAATGTTATCATATCATTGTATAACAGACCTGCCTCACTGTGAATATAATGTTGAGTTTTGGTTACACAAATAATGAGAAGTGCGAGAAAGATGGAAGAGAGTTGTCATGAAAAGGAATTATGGAGACAACCTAGATTCAGTTTAGGAAATGAAGGAGATCCTCTGCTTAGGAGATCTTACAAAGAGTAATTATAGTAGTTTCTAAAATAATGGCATATCTAAAATAAAGACCTGTCCTGAACACAGAAGAAATAAATGGAAATGTTTCTGATTAGGTTAATAAAATAAGTATTTCTTATTTTCCAATTCATTATTTGGTAGAACTCCTGTTGTTGGCTGGTGTTGAGGCTGATAGATCAGTAAATGTGTGGGTATGGAGGAAAGAAAAGAAACCAATGAAGTATTTTTATTCATAATGCAATCAGTCCTGCTAGGTTGACAGGTGTGTCACAGAGAATGTTCATCCTCACTCTTCAGAGGTTAAAACAGTGAAAAAGTATCAGAAGGATTCCCTCCCTCCTTCAGCCTGTTGGTTTGCAGTGGGTTTTATTGATTGTTAATAAAGAGATCAGGAAATTAACTTTCCTCTGACTCACATACTGCAGGAGGTAGTGCCCTGCAGTTGTCTGTAAGATCAAAACAGTCTAAAATATGGGCTCCAGTTCAAGTGCAGTTTTACTGAGTTAACAAATTGCTGTAGTCTGGGTATTGCAGATGATCAAATTTGAGGCTCTTAATGTTCCTGTATGACTTTAAATCTTATACTGAGAAAATCAATAGTTCATGTTACACTTGCAGTCCTGCCTACTGCAGAATAAATAAACCAGCTGCAGCACAAAACTAATATTTTCATATAGCATGTGTAGAATTTGTGTGCTGGCTTTCCTGATGTGAAAAACAATATTGCCACGTGTATGGGAAATAGTGAGCCCAGACAAGTCCACCCCAGTACTTCAGTTAATGTAGATCCTTGGAAAATCAGTGGATGAACATTCTACACTGACCCCTGTCCATCAGAAGAAAGTAGGGTTAGTTTTGTGTGCAGGGGAAAAGGACTCTGCAGATGATCACTTTGAGCAATACCAGCCGCAGGGAGGGTGTGCATCCATGTGTGTGTGGACACAGTGTGTGGGCTCCCAGGCAGTGAAGCAGCCTCTCTGTATCCATTGCTGGGGCTGTTGCTTTAGTGCTCTGTTTGTTACTAAAAAGCATCATGGCAAAAAGTTCTTTACAGCCATTCTCAGATAGTTTTTTGGCACAGGGCTTTTGTTCACTTGCTGTGGAAGGATGTGCAGCTGTGGAGGTGAACTAGGACTCACAACAGCCTCAAGTGACCTGTTCTCAACTGTTCTCATTTCTCACCTTGGGAGAAGCCCAAAAATTGCCTCTACCTCTCATTCTACTGACTTGGTCTTCTCTGAGCTTTTAAGCAGCCAACTTGGTCTTATGCCCTAGGACCAAGGGCATAAGAAGAAGAAAATATTTTCTTTTCTTGGTGGATAAATGATATAATGAGATAAATGCTGCCCTGAAGTTGAAAACTCTTTCTCTGAGCTGGCTATCCAGTGTGATATTGTGAAGAGAGGGGGACTTGGAGAAAGCTCAGGAGTCCACAGTGTAGGAAGGAAAAGGTGTAGTGCCTTGTCTCGTGTAACTGCACTGTTACAGCTCCTTGGCAGAGCCTGAGCTCACACCTTGTTCAATATTCTTCCGACTGTCCTGACTAGTTGTGTTGCAAAATACAAATCTCTTAACTTCTGCAGAAGTGAATATGGGCTGTGATGGAATGCATTCCTATGGGATGATTGTCAGGAAAAACCTATAACCCTTTTATTTTGTCCTGGCTGTTCCCAAAGCAGCAGAGGAACTGGTTCATAGGCTGTCTTCAGCTCGATGTGAGCATCTGAGGCACCTGGAAACTCCTGTTGGTATTTGCACACATTCATATAAAAGTTCCTAAAGTGTGGCTTTTAAATTTTTGAGGTCAGAAGAGCCAGCCCAAGAGACTGGGTATTGAATGGAGTTGGTGTGGTTATAGAACTAAGGCAGGTTGTTATCACTCTGAGTGTAGTTTTTTTTCAGGCTACATTTATGCCCCCATTTGAAGCAGTCCAAACTCCAGTGACATTTCTGGAGTCATGTGGATGGTTATGTGCATGGCTACCTATCTATAGGCAGAATATTCTCTTCAGTATGTTTTATTTTGACTCCATCAATGGAGAGCAGCATTTGGCATTTTTATACACTTGACATTTCTCTGTGGGGTTCTCTGGGTATTTATAACAGATCCACAGAGTACTGAGAGAGTTAACCTTAATTTTACTGTGATAAGGAGAAAGCAGCAGAGCCCTATACTGTTAGAGGTTGGATACTCATATTTCTCAACACCAGATTGGATCCTGCTAGAATGTAAATTATGCTAATAAAATGCACAGTCTTGTACCAGTTCTAACTTGCACAAGCCTCCTGGTTTTAGTGTCTGTATTTATTTTTACTATGATGTTTCTCCTGGAAGCATAGAAAAAGAAAAGTCCATATTTACTTTTTTGCTGCTGTAATAGGTGGAGTTTTTTCAGTAGATGTCTGCATTTTATATGATTTAGAGACAGAGCTATATAATACCCACAAATGAAAGAACATAACTAAACTGCCATGATGTGGGGTTGGCTTTTGTGTCTGTTGTGTTTGGGGGGGGGGACGCTTAAGTTGTTGGGGTTTTGTTTTGTTTTTCTTATTTTTAAATGTCAAACATAACATGCAACATAAGTAACGTAAGTCAGGAAAAGAACAAAAGCCCTGAAGAATCACTGACTATGATATTTGATTATGGGAGCAGTTACTGCTATTGGCAACTTGAAGTTAGGATGAGAATTTTCAATAAAGATTAGGCTGTTAACTCACTTGGGTCCCTGTGAAAATTACAGCCGAAATTCCATGCCTGCTTAGCTGTGTTGAAAATGGCCCACAGAATAGCCCCCAGAGGATTGAAAAATAATGGCTACTTCTGTTTTTCATGAAATGTGTGAAAATGTTCTTGTGTTCCATGCTGCTCCAATATAGCTTTTGCTGCTATTTTATAAAAATATATATTCTGTAGATTGATGCATTTCTTGCTTTGTTTCTGAAAAGAAATTGAAAATTGTTTTAATTTCTGATTGATATTTTGCCTCGTCCTATACAAAGACAGCAGGTTGGAATTTAGTGGATGTGATTTCAAATATAGCTCAGACCTCACAACCTCTTACACATTTGGCTTTAGAAAATGGAAAAACAGAATCTCTTCCACTTCGTGCACTCATGTGCAGTTGCTCACAGAAATGATCAGATCCTGCTGAGCTGCTCACTGGTGTGAGGGAGGGATTCACAAAAACCTGATGGAATTATTCATATATAAAGTTTAGTTCAGTTCTACTGCAGAAACTTGTTCTCATTGGGCTTCTGTCAAGAGAGCTTAAAAGTTTTCCATGTTTGCCTTTGACAGTGCAGCAGAAATGTCTCCTCAGGTAATGAGGTGTCTCATGTTCCCAGTCAGCACAGCCCACAGGGCTGTCCAAAATGCACACACAGGGCATGTTAACATTGCTGAAACTGGGGAAACAGAGCCTAAAGTGAAGAGACAAGATCACCAAAACTGTGTGCAGTTTTAGAGATGGTCTTAACCTACTGGAAAACAGCAAGCTGTGGAAAATCCTGCAAAACTGGCAGATTGGTCACTGCACCACTCTTCAGTCAGATGGCCCTTTTCTAGCAGTGTTGCTCCATCAGCATTTGACTTTGCTTACACCATCCCTCCTCACTGTTGGAACTCATGAGTAGTGGTAGAATTATTGGGTGTGTGTATCCTCCTTTGCCACGGTGAATAGGGCTGTTCTTGCTGCTGTGCAGGGCTGAGGTAATTTCAGAACAGAATCTGTGTGGATAGTGTGCGCACTTGTCAGTATGCAGGGAAGGCTCTCTAGAGGACAAAGGCAATTTGAACTCTCTCTGGTATTTCTGTGAGGATGTGCAAGTCCTGGCATATGTATGCAATGGTTTCTGAGCAGTCTGTGTGTTAATGCTTTATTTTCTAGATAAAGTTCCATTTGGTTTGTTTGTAAAAGGTCTTTAAAATTATCAAGTCCACCAGTCAAGCACTTCCTGGCATATACTTGCTCTCTGGCAGTGTTCTGGAATTTGGGTTTTGCAGTGAGTGCTGACATAGCTAAAAGCTGTTTTTTCAGGATCAACAGCAGTAGCAGTGCAGGAATCTATAGATTGCCTCCTGGATGGTGATGCACTGCAATTACTGCTCTGTGAGTCAGATGTTTTAGCTCTGGTCAAGTATTTTATTTCTCTAATGCAAAATAATGTTATATAAATGGTGGTATAAAGTAAGAAAATACTGAAGTGTCTCTGTGGTTTATTTTACTTGGTAATAAGCTTAATTTTAACTAGTTTATTAGCATTTCAGTACTGGTGTCCCACAATAGGGAGTTGCAGAAATTTCATCAAAAGAATTTAATTATAGCCAATTTACTTTGGCTTCTTTTCTGCAAAGCAGTCAGGCATAGGTTTAAATCTCTCCCTGTTCAGCACATAACCTAAGTGCATGCTTGAACCCATGTGACTGATTTAATCATATGCTCAAGTCTTGTTAAAGTTGATTTGCACCTTATGGGTCTTTAAAAGAAATATTGCTAGGAAAACACTAATGACAGTGAAGAATTTTGGAGTGTGTAAAGAGGCATCACATCTTTCATTCCATAAGGAATTTAGTGAAAAATAATGAATGCTTGCTTTAAAGCATTATTAGTTAGCTTTTCCCATTTGTTCTGAGCAGCTTTCCATTTAGTATTTTGAACTCCAACACATCCCTTTAACCTTTTTTAGGCAGGAGGAGATGAGGGGCATGGCATCTATTTGCCTGTGAGACTGAAAAAAACAAACACACCAAAGGAAATCCCGGTAGTTTCACTAATTCATTTGTCTAAGTAGGACTGCACTGAAAGTGCACTTCCAAAATGTTATTAACAGGCTTGTTGAAGGATAGCACAGTATTGATGAAAAGAATTAAGTGCATGCTCAGAAATAGGTGTATTTAGGAACAATAGCTGCAGATAAAATGCATTAGGGCTCCCCATTGGGAACTCTCGATCAATGGTTGATCAAGTCCTAATTGATTTCTTGAATAAAATGTTAGCAGGGGAATAGGTGCAGGGAAAGGAAAATCAAACTCTCCTAAATTAAGCTCCATGCCTAACACAAATACCCTTTGTAAAGATCAGATAATGCAGCAGCCTGCCAGCTCTTTATGCCTCCTGTCTTCCTACTTTGTCTGAGTCCAGAAATGAAGACGAAGGTGGGTGTCTCATCCTTGCCATAATGGATTTATGCTCATGCTGCAGAAAGTTCAGTGTTTTCCACAGTGTCCCACTGCACAGGAATAGTGCTTTTTCCTCAGGAGAAATCCAGTCCTGACCTCCACCCTGGCTAACTGGGATATTAATTCCCCTATCAGTATGGATGAATCAGACACAGGTGTTGCTGCCATTGTGCCTGACTTAAAGACAGCCGGATCTATCGTTTATTTCCTGACATCCCTAAATCCATCAAAGAGTTTCCTAATGAGTATTTGGTAATATATCAGTCTAGAGCGGGAAGATATGTGATTGGGCCTCCTTCTTGCTAGTTTGCAGTCTTTAATTGCAGGCTAACTCATGATCTCAGGAGGATGTCAGATTATGTCTCTGTTGTGGAGTACTTTTACAATGATCTGTTTCCCACACCTCAGGTTTCAGGTTTCATAGTAGACAAAATATAAGTGGTGCAGGTGTTCAACCAGCTTCTCCCAAGGAAGACTCTGGCATACAGTAGTGGTGGTTTTTAAATACTTTGCACATTTGTATGCTTTTCATCAATCCCTTAAAGGTCATTACAAGAGGTGAGTAGTTCAGTTCTGCTTTTGCTGACTGGGAGAAAAGATATTAAAGGCCAAATCCTGAGGGTACAGTGTATCCTGGGGAATGTGTAGTGCTCTCATGTCTGAATTAATGGAATGGGACCTTAGTGTTCCACAAGACAGGTTTTTACTCAGTTTTGACTCACATGTGGTCACATAAGAAGCCATTTCAGCATCTGGAAGGATCTGGAACTGAGTGCACACCAGTGTTGTGTACTGACAGAGGTGGAGTGAGCAGCACTGGGTTACACACCTCATCAACATCAGCTGGTGACTGACTCCAGCTTACTTCTCTTCTGGCACTGGTTTTATGCAATTTTATTTGACAAAGGGAAGAATAGCAGAAGGAGAAAGGAATGGTTTAGAAAGGCGATTAAATAAATAATTAAGGCAGCTTTAGGCATTTAAATACAGGCCACATCAAATGCTGAGGGATGACTGAGGTGGTATATTGAAACAGACAGCACATTTTTTATTCATTCTATGAACATTTTTGATGTGTCACAATGTATATCAGGCAACATTAGAAAATGACAGTAAACTAAATGCTTAACATTTTTTACATATTAGAAAAAGAGGGGAAGATGACTTTTTGTGTTATCAGACTGTAAGCAGGCCAATAGCAGAGTCTTGGATTTGTCAGCTGCAGTTGAAGAGTGATGAGCTAGGTTGACCACTTTATTAGGCATAATTTTCAGCTGAGGTTTCTTCAACTCCTTCCTTTGATTTAACTCAGCAGTGGTAGGCAGTGAACTAGTTGAGACAGGGATCTGTTGATCAGCAGCTCCAAACCATTACCAGTTCTGGGTTCTCTTAAGGCCACAAATCATGCTTGGGGACTTTGTATTACCCAAATTCCCAGATATGTCCAAGGCTTCTCATTGGAAATATTGCTGCGCTGCAAGGTGGTGTAGTCTTTTCCACTGATAATTTTGTGGGTTGAATTCTTGCTGTGAAGTTCAGGCATAAGGAAGGAGGTTTAGCAACATTCTGGATGCCAACCATTGTAACTTTTGAAATCTATTCCCCAGACTTAGAAAACCAGCATAATCAATAGTGATTACCAGTCAGTGGTCATCGACACCCACTTGCTGAAATCATGTTTAATATGAACTAATAATCTTTAATCATTTGGGATCTTGGGCTCCCTGAATCTGTGTGCAACAAAATCCCTTATTGACTTGATGGTAGGAAGTGACTGAGCTGGAAGATAGAGTAGATTTTGTGTAAAAGGATATGTCTTGACAGGAAGCAGAATAAGAGCTTTATTTTACATTTTCTGAGTGCACACATTTCTTACTTGACATGTACAGTGCCTCTGATAATTTGGATGATGGTAATATAAAACAATTCCACTGCAGTGTCCTGGCATTAGCAATGAGTGAGGCTTGTGCAAAAATTGTTTTAACCATGGCACAATCTTAATTCATTTTATTGTACTGCAGTCATTTTGTGTACCCTCTTCAATGCCTTTAAATTTCTGGGAAGGCATCCCTGAGAAAAGAGAATTTTCAGAGAGGCTGTTCTTGTCAAAACCCAAATACTCCCCTGCTCCTGCTACTAATTGTCTTTGATACAATTTCTTAATGAGTTGATTTCTGTGGTAGCTTATGGAATTATTATACAACAGTGTATGTTTTTACTTTCTTGCTTTCTCCATTTTGCACTTTACTGCCATAATCCAAGGGTGGTGATGTTCTCCCAGACGTTTTTGCCACTGCACTTTGCCTCTGAACCACGGGAAAGCAGAACAATGCATGTCATCTTGTTCAGCAGTGCTGATGTTGCCTCTGTTGACAAAGTCCTAACCTCAGCATTTAGGAGACATTTTCAGAGGTCACCTTGAAGGGCATATTGACGTGCAAACTGAATTGCATGTTAAATAGGTAAATTATGTAAATGAAGCAAAATGGAAAAGATACAAAAGATCATTGAAGATATTTGAGGAACTGCTAAAAGTCTTTATCCAGAGATATAATGAAAGCAGAAAGTCACAAAGCATGTAAGATTTTGATTAAGAACCAGATGTTTGTCAGATTTATCGCACAAGACATCTAGTTTTTCTTTTAAAAATTCAGGACCAAAGAAGTTGCAACGAGATTTGCATTAATCAAAATGGTTGCAGGGATATTTAAGAGCTGTGAATAGAAGCAACTTTACTCTCTTTGCAATAAGCATGCCCAAGGAAATGTCCTGTAGATTTCTTTCAGGTCCACCTTTTTCTCTGTGAATAGGAAATGCATTGTAGTTGGCACAAAAGCAGCTGGATCTGTGCAAACAAAGAGAGAAGAAATGGTTTTTTCAAGGTCGGTCAGCTTGGGAGGGAAAAAAAAGAAAAAAAATCTTTTCTTTTGAGGACTGTGAAAAAAATGGAGAGAATGTGCTGCATACCTTGAAGAGGGACTGATATTTCAGTAAATGTCAGCAGAGTGCCCTTGCTGCTGCCACCACTGCAGGTGACCATTCAGCAGCCAGGTGTGGCTTCCTGGGG
Source organism: Geospiza fortis (assembly GCF_000277835.1). Lineage (NCBI taxonomy): Eukaryota > Metazoa > Chordata > Aves > Passeriformes > Thraupidae > Geospiza > Geospiza fortis. The sequence goes on from NW_005054312.1 coordinate 9,371,579, forward strand.
CTGGGTGTTCTGCTGGAAGCCTGGTTGGTGCTGGCTTTGACACTGATTTATGTACAGATGGCAGGGGCAGCTCTTTCATAGTGACTGTTGCCACTGAGAGCTGTGAGGATTGCTTCTCCCACTGCCTGCCCTAAGTGTTCTCTCTTTCAGCTCTGTTCGTGGAGGTGTCAGTTTGCATGTGAGAGCTGCAGTGAGAGGTGATTAGATGAGTTAGACTAGGACACTGGGACTGCTGTTGGATATCACAGTTTTGCCATATCCATTTAAAGCCTTTTAGGAGTGTATCTGCACGGTGCAGTATCATGTGTCAGCACAGAATGAATGCACAAGTCACCACTTGGTATATGGTAAAATCCTGCCCTAAGTAAAGTCAGTGGGAGCTGCCTGTTTTCTTTCATGAAGCTATTATCCTCAATTTTAGTGTTTTTCAATCTCTTTCCCACTTCCCAAGTTAGTGATCCAAATAATGCTCACTTGAGTGTGTGGAATGATGCATTCCAGTGCTGTAGGAGATCCCACTGCCTGGAAGCTGCAAGGATCAGGGAGTTTTGTTCTCAAACATAATGTCTTAATCTTGTGATGCAGAATATGTGGGATGCTGTTGTCTGCTAAGAAATTGGTTGAATTTTGGCTACAGAAAGATTACATATTTCCAAAAGAAATTGAATTAATGAAATATGCATTCTTCTGGATGTTAACCTCATAATCTCTGCTGTGGCAACTTGGCTTTTCCATGCGTGTTCTCAATGACTGTGCAGCATCCATGCTAGGGTATGGAATTCCAGAATTGTTTAGTTTAGGAGGGACTTCTTGAGATGTGGTAGTCCAAGCCCCTCTTCAAGCAGGAACAGTGAGAGCAGGCTGTCCAGGGCTGTGTCCAGTTGGGTTTTGACTACCTCAACAGATGGAAGCTCCACAATCTCTCTGGGCAACCTGTTGCAGTGTTGGACTACTCTCACAGTGGCCTTGTTTGCTAGAAGAGTGCATTTCTGGCTCATGGTCAACTTAATGTCCACAAATTCCCCAAGGTCTTTCTCTGCAGAGCTACAGGTATCAAAAGCTGTATAAAGGCAAGGGAAGCAGCATCACTGCTCCCCCCTCACCCACAGAGCTGGTTGCTGTATTTTGGAACTGTCATGTTAGTTAAGCATGATTTCCCCTTTGTAAACCCATTCTGACTGCTCCCAGTCATCTTCCTCTCCTTCAGGAGTTTGGAGAGGGTTTCCAGGATTGGCTGCTCTATCCCCTTCCCAGGGACAGAGGTCAGAATTCCAAGCTCATGGCTCCTGGATCTTCTTGATTGCCCATGTTGAAGATAGGAGTGGTATTTGCTCTCTTCCAATGTTCAAGAACTCTCCAGCCTCTCATGGGACAGAGTCCTCTCTTGTCATGTATGATACTGGCATTTCTTGTTCAGAACTTTCCATCATTGTGCTGGCAAAACAACATCCCAAGTCTAGTGCCTGCCAGGGCACTGCATATTCTGGAGCAGATGAAATATTTATCTGTTAACACTCCCATTTCAGCCTTTTTGTCTCATTCTGGGTATTAATTTTGGGCATCTGCTGTAACTAGTTATCACTTTTCACAGAAATTATGGAAATTGAGTGTATCTGAAATCTGCATATCTACCAACCATTTGACTTCATTTTTTTGGTTTTATGGTAATTTGTTGAAGGCATATAATGGCAAAAGCTTTCCAATAACAAAATGCTCCCACTGGTGCATACCATAAGTTTGAAGTGATTAAACAAAAGGAGAACATTTGAGTTAAAACTGAACATGCGACTTAAAGCTTTTCCTCAGTGATACTTACTGAAATGTCTGCTTTTCCAATTAGGCTTTGACTGTCAATTACTTGGAATTACTTTTTAAAAAATACTTTGAATTCCTAGAATATGCTTGATATCAAACTGCTTGGGGGGAGCAGGGAGAGACTTCATTCCACATCAAGCTGGAATTTTTGAGAATTTAATATATCCTTTTTCCACATGCTTGTTTATTAGATTTTGTGATTGGTTATGTTTATATTTTTGTGTTCATCTTTAAGTATCCGCTATTGCTATGTATGGTAAAATGGAGGATTTGGATTTTTGCTTTTCTGTAATTAGTGGGATCCTGCAAATTCCACAGGAGTCAGATTTTGGAATCCTGAGGTTCCTTGCTCCTGATCCCAGGGCAGCTCCTAGCACACTCCTTACACACCTCAGAACTGTCAACATTATTGTGTAGCTCTTTGAGGAGATTGGATCAGGCTCTGAGATGCACAGCTCTACTCCCTGCTTGATCTAGAAATAGGTATGAGAGACTTTTCTGATCCAAAGGCATTCCTCTACCCATTCCAGGCATGTTTTGAGCAATGTTCTGCTGGAGTAGTTGGCCATTTGGAGTAAACCTGTTTGCTGTGTGCCTGGGGCAGCTCTATTCTGCCCTGAGAGGCTGGAGTGGCATTCTCAAGTGATTTGTGGCGTGTCCTGGTGTGAATTTGCCTCTGAGTGGTCCCTGCTATGTTCTGTGTGTCAGGCAGATGCCAACAGCCAGATTTGGAGGGGACATAGGAATCTTTTTCAGATGTCTTTGTGAAGCAGTTTCAGTGCAGGTGAATAACATATTTTAAATCATAGACTGTGCATGGAGCTTTTTTCTGGCCTCAGCAGGATGCCATGCAGTGGTATAGTATGTCAGGGTCACTTGTTAAGTCCTCATCTATTCCACAGCTTTTATGTTTAGGGTTGATACATCTCATTAATCTTTTTTTTTTTTTAATAGCACATTAAATTCAAGGATTCCAGTATTACTCTTTCTAAGTATTTTACCATATAAAGTCTTCTAGGGGAGATTAATTTATCAGAGAAGTGTTGAGTAGTCTGTTCTATATAGATTTTCTTTTGAAAAGTGGCACATTTAGGGACTGAGAAACAGAGCTGATGAGAATGCAGTACTTGAAGCATGTTTCTTCAGTCACAGAATTATTCTCATTCTCCTCAAAGACTGTTTGCCTTGTTCAGCTTAGCACCATGAATCCACAATTTAAATAGTGTGAATTAAGAGGATCAAGTTTCTGATCTCTGAAAGCTTGCGATGTCCTGTTTGCTCTAACCTTCTTAGAGAAGAGGACACTGAGAGGTCCCCTTGTCAATTCTGGCTTGCCCACCACTTCACCTTCAGTCCTTGAAATAATTTCCCAGTGGGAATTTTAGGTTGCACGCTGATAACTTTTGTTCTGATTGAACAGATTTAAGTGGAGTCAAGAAAGCAAGCATGCGATACTTGTTACATAGGTTGTTTTTAACCAATTTCTAGGTGCTCTTTGAAGTGGTGGTAGAGTCTGATAAAGAGAAAAATTAATGCCAAAGGAAAATTATATTTGGCAGATGCTTAAGTACATCCTACATAATAAAAATGTGTTTTTAAGCTGAGAGTGATTTGGGTGTCTCTCCCTTGTTGACCTGCTTGGAGATAATTCAGAGAGGCTTGAATTTGGAGAGTTCCTGAAAATGCTGGGATGTGGAGTGCCCAGAATCCCTCTCATGTCTGCAATCCCTGCATCTCTGAGGTGCAGTGACCCCAAACAGAAGCACAGTGGTGGCACGTACTTCAGGGCACTGCCCACTGCAGCAACTTGCTTCACAAGGGAAGAATTCCCTGGGTGAGAATGAATCTTAACATTCTCTTTTTTGTGTCCTGTGACCACAGTGCTGAGCCTCTCATATTCCCCTTGGAATAGGGTTGTACATGGAGGGTAAAAATGCCTTCATGTTATTAAGCGTGTAGGTTTGGATCACTTCCTTTGTTTTATCAGGAACTGCTGGCTTAACTGGTCATCCATTTCTAGCTGAAATGGAAGAATAAATTAAGCAAGGCTTTTATCTCAGCAGATTTTTATAAAAGTGAATGGGGAATGGAAGATGGATTGCATTTTATGAAGTAGGAAATTAAATTGTCCTTCCACTCTCTAACTTAAAAATCCAGGAAAATTCAGCAAGTGCTCATTGCTTTGTGGATGTACCAATATCCCTCCTGAGACCTGGCTTGTCTCAGAATGTACAGGAAGGGCTTTAGGATTTGGGAAGGGTGGCGGTATAGGTCTTTTCCTGCAAATAAAGCTGTTTCTCATAGTGTACTCAGCACCTGCAAGTGAGTTGGTTGCTGTGCCCCAGACTGACCCTGCAGTGCTCTGTGGCTCCACCTCACCCACCCGGGCTTCATTAATGGTCCTGGGGAGGGATGAGTCCTCCCCTTTTCTGACCTCTCCAGTCAGCGGCTCTGGGATTAGGTGGGAGAAAGGGAAGGTTTTATGCTGCTGCCTTTTCTCAGGGAGCACAGACTGTTTTCCCTTTCCTGCATCATGCCTGGGTCGAAGGTTGGAGTAGCAGCTGAAGGGATTGAATGAGGAGCTTTACACTTTGCTAGAGAAGAATATGAATATGATTGGTCCCCTAGCTGGGAGTAATGTTTCTTACTAGACATTACGCAAATTGTGGCAGAAATGGCTGCTCAGGATTTTCCTGGCTGCATTTGTTCTGTCCCTCTGTCCTAAGGAATGCAGTCCCATGGCCCCAAGTTATTTAAAGCGATTAAAAACTCGCCCCTAGTGAAAGGAGTGATGAGGGGGATTCTTTACTTATCCTCCATTCGTTCTGAGCAGGCTTGACTCATGAATCCTGTAACCTTGGCAGCAAGAGAATCCCCTTTTGCTTCACTATCTGCAAGGAAATGAATTACACAAGCATAGAAATTCATGAACAGTGAATGCTGCAATTAATTTTGTTAAACTCTCTTTATATATTTAGTTTGAGAAGAGGAAGGAAGGAGAAGCTTATCACCAGCTATGAGTCTGAAGCCACAAATCTCACACAGCTTTCACTTTGAGATAAAAATGAATCTATAAGGAATCCAAAACGCTTTTGTTTACTTTATATATTGGAAGAATGAGAAATGATGAAGGCAGTAATGTAAAGTAGTGTTAACATCACAATCCCCATATTGAATTGATTAGTGTGGAGGAAGCACATTAATAGCTTTTTTATTACTATTCTGAAAACTTTATAATAGCATTTATTGAAACAGAATAGAAATGTGAATGGCAGAACTTAATAAATCTTTGCTCATATGTGGTGGCCTAAACAGTGTCTGGAAATGTTTTTTTAAAAAAGTCCAGACTTTGAAGCTTTCCACTTTTCCCCATTTAATTTTCATTTGTACATATTAAGCAGGCAGTCATGGCAGAGGAGAGACTGGATGTAAAGCTGAATGTATTGAATTTGCAAATTTTTTCTCTTTATGGCCAAAACAGGTGCATGTAAATGTTTCATCAGCACACCCATTAAGTTCCCAGTGGTAAATTTAGCCACAAGCATTTGAGAGGTGCTTACTTTGCATTTAATTTAGAGCTAAAAAAAGAAGTGGGTTTATTTAAAATGCATTACAGTCAGCTTATTTAGTATTCTTATTCTCATATATTCTTATTCATTATTTATATATGAAAAATAAATGAGAAAGCCACAGAAATACTCATGCAGCTCAAAGTGATGAGGGTAGTTATTCTAAAACAGGTAAAATCTGGCTTTGCAGCCAACCAATCATTTCTTGATCATGAGTTAAACAACCTCACTGAAGTCAGAGAGCATCTCCCAGACAGAGTAACCCTGTTATCCTCTATTTTTAAATAGTACCAAATATTCCTAAATTGTCATGTTGTTGCATAGTGTTGTGCTGTAGGGAGTTCTAGCTCTGTTTCATCCTTTTTTCTTTTTTTTTTCTGTGGGCAGGAAGTGTTAACTCTTGTGGCACAGCCTGACTTTGCCACAGGTAAGATGCAGGGATTTCTGCTTGTGCATCACCCACCTTTCCCTGAGAACAGTGCTTTGCACCTCATTTGGAGTTGTGTTTTCTTTGGGAACTGCACTGATGTCACTTGTGTGTGAATGGCTTTATTTATCATATCTGTTCAAAGTGGGTGGCCAGAAATGGTAATTGCTGGACAAGGGGAACAATGGTGTGGAAAATAAAGTGCAGTAAACAGACCTACTATCTGGAATATAAAAAGAAATAAATCCCTGTCTGTGTGGAAAGCTGCACTGAAGGGACGGGGCTACAAAGCATGAAGGAGATTCTTTGTGGTAGGATCAGATAGATACAGGCCTCTGAAAAGTGTGCTTGGATGCTGTTTGTTTGGAAACAATCTACTTGGTAAAGTTTGGAATAACTACACACTAAATCCTTAAATATGAATCAAAATAGTAATCATCTTACTACTGTTTCAATGTGTCCTCAGCAAGAATCATGGGACTCAGTTTGGTGAGGGATTAAGTGTCTGAGCTTCTCTGTTGTGTTTTTCATGCTTTGGCAAGCTTTTGTTTGTTCCCTTGCCTTTCATAGGGTGGAGTTCTACTGCACCCCATCCTTACAAGACCTCTGTAAACAAGAAGAAAACAGAAAGCTTACTCCTTACACTTCTTCTTGATATTAGCTGTATTGCCTTACCCAAGTTTTAGAAGATAATTTTAACAACTTAAAACCTCTTCATGGATCGTTCACAGTGACAGGGGAGAGAAAAACTAATTTTTTCCCTCTCTGATTTTTTTCTCCTGATGAAGCAGGGTTTTGTGGCAAAAAGGAGCACTTCTTTCCATCCTAAACCCTTCCTATCTTGTTTCATCACAAGTCACACTGCATTAGAGTCTCAATGTTTCTATCAATAAATGATGGATTTGCCAGTGGTGATTTAAGTTTAAAATTACTTGCGAAAACTTAATGAAGCCTGCAAATCACAAATTAAATCTCAAAGAAATCATCTCTGACAGTTAAAAACTACGGGGCCAACGTAATTTCAAGGGTGGCATTTTTCTCCCCTCTATAAATTATGTATCAGGGCAAAAGAGAGGTGGCTCTGTAGGCATTATTATGAGAGTAATAGCAAATAGCAATTTGTCTCTTACTGCCAGAGCTTTCTCTTACTGGTGTGTAGTGGGATGGGTGACATGCTCCTCCAGAAATAGATTAATCTCTGCTGCAACTAGTTTTTCTAAGTGCCAGTCTGCTTCTTGTCTGTTTGGGTTTGTGGGTTTTTTTTTTGTCCAATTGGTTTGAATGATGTTTTCTAATCCCACTTCCCAATCTTGTGTCCTCATTACCAAACTGCTCAGACTGCTTGTCTGCTGTGGACAAAAATGATACCCTGAAGCTCTCAGCTATTGTATTTTTAAATGAGGTTATATTTTTATAACCCCAAGTCTCCTTTGCAGACTTAAAATGTCCCTTTTGGCCCCCACTTTGCCTCTGTAGGAGAGGATGCCTGGTGCTGTTTGCAGTTTCATGAGAATTGCTTTTCTCAAAAATGCATGTGGGGGATTTGCTATTGCTTGGAGCACATTCATTTAGTTAATTAGATTTGTGAAAGAAAATTAAAAGTTTCCTGTCCTAAATTCCAGATGTTTAATGCAATTTGCAAATGGTTATAAATCTATCTAAAATAGCCAGAAGAGCCATAGTTATCCTATTGATTCTGTCCTTTCTTTTCCCTCAAATCCAAGGAGATAAGAGTTGTTAAAGCCTTTCCCAGAAAATGGGATGGATGAGCAGAGTTGCTTCTACTGCTTTAATAATCTTGCCTATAGACTTCTTCTCCTATGTGTTCCTTTTGTTTTAATTGACCCTGCAGATGAACCCTTTTTTCATCAAAATTTGGGTTCATCTTTTCCAGTATTAACAATTACATTGGGTGTTTCAGAAATTGTGTGTAGTTTTGTGCCCTCACATATTTGTTATGGAACAGTACTCCAGTGAACACACAGCTTTCTTAGTTTTGCACTCTTTTTTTCTAATTTGTTAAATTATTTTATTTTTCTTTCCCATGTGTCTGCATAAGTTATCTTGGTGGGAAGAAATTCACCCCTGGCTGATTAATCTGAGCATTTCTGTTGTCCTGTTTATGTTGTAGAAATAATGGTGAGCACAATGAGGTTTGTAATTGAATCTTGTTTCATTCCTCTCATTTACTCCATGTATGCTGGGTGTCATTTTTCATCTGCAAAGCTGCTTTATGCAAAAGCTGAATATCTGTTACTTCTGATTTGCATGGTTTCACCTCTATTTCCAAGATTAGATTGTCTGTGGCACATTTATCTATCAACAAATTGTTTGTCTACGTGATGAGACATTCCCTTTGGCAAGATGGATATGGTTCTTCCCTGCTCAGCCTCCAGGTTACAGCATTTGTGATTCTTGACTGAATGTTTCTTTCACAGACTTGGTGTGCATTTGGCTCTAAGGCCAGAGGTACCACTAATGTGAAGTTAGCAAAGAAATTATTAGTGCTCAATGAAGTCTGTACATGGGGATGTGGCTTTGCAGCTTCACAACAGTAGGGATCCAGACCCTGTCCCAAGACTTTCTGTAGTGTTGTTGGAGCCCTCCATGTTTTAGTTCTGTGGATCTCTCAGTGGTGCTGATGAGCCCTGGCTGTGCTGGCAGCAGAGAGCACTGGCACATTTCTCTTTCAGTGGAAATGTCTGACTGGCATGTTTGCCTATGGTGTCACACAGCCAGTTTCCCAAAGCTTTTCATCCTCCAGGGGCACTCTGACTCCTGTGACATTTTCATCCCACATTCTGTCTTGGTGATTCCTGAGTCTTTCCTCCTGTCAGAGTTGATGCCACTCGATCTTTTGACACAATGGGGTTTGAGAGTTGTGGTTTTCCTTTTCACTGTTAATATACTGCAGCACTTCCAAGTGATACTGATGGGTTTCACCATTGTTAGTTCTCTTGATGACTTCCAAATTTTCCAAAATTCAGAGATAAGGATGCTGACCGCTGACCTGACCGGCACTCCGAAGAGTATGTCAGGTTTTTATATCCCAAAGCAACACTAGATTGAATTAGAGTCTTCTGAAAATCCAGTCAACATGTTTTCTGTTGATTAGAAATATAATTGGAGCCACTGTTTTTTTCTTGTTGTGTTTTTCTTCTTGTTTTTTTGGTGGTGGTTTTTTAGGGGTTTTGTTGTTTGTTTTTTCTCTATTTGTCTTCACAGATGTGATGGCAAAAATTTCAGCAACACTATGTCAAGAAGTGTAGGAATATGGAAAAGCACCTGATCCTGTATCATTCTTTTCTGGTTTTGAAAAGCTATCATAGATAAAGAGATCCTAACAATTTTTTGACTATTGCATTTTCCAGCAGTCAAGCCCAAGAAGGGTGAAAGTTGGCATAGCAAAGACTTCCCCATCTGTTGTCAGATTGTTGCACAGTGAAGCAGTTCTTGTGTGACCACTCGAGAGCTCCTGCTTGTCCCAGGTACATAGCTGATGGGATTTGGTCACTGCCTCTTGTTAAAGTGGTCATGCTTTATGAAAAAAAAAAATTAAATAGAATCTGATTGGGTAAAAAAAAAACCCAATCACCAAAAAAAAGCTAGGTGTATCATAAGAAGGAAATGGTCTTTAGTAATTTTTAAGCGCATTTTCATGCTCAGGTGACAGCACTGTATGTCCAGTACTTGTTATTTTGTGAGATTCTGAACAAGTATAAATAGTCTACATAGCAACAGCATCTGTTAAATAGTCCTATCATCAGCCCATGGGGCTGTGCCAGAGCCTCACCAGAGCTGGGAAGCTGCCAGCCTTCACTGGGTGAAATCATGCGAGAGAACAATGGCAGCGAGGCAGAATGACAAATACAACTCTTTCTTCTTACTGAGCTGGGGGGAGGGGACTTGCCTTTTGCTTTTCAATATTTTAAAACTTTTAGCATAAACAACAAGCCCTCAACATCTTATAATAAATCTTTTTTAGTAAAAGCCAAAATTCCAACTGCAGTTGCTGGATTCAGTATCTGGAGTATTTTACAAACTCCCATGCCAGCATTATGGGATTTCTCAAAGTGCCCCAAAAGCTGGTAGCGTTGGTAGAAGTAAAAGGTTGCTCCTTTGGATTTAGTGACTTGTGCAGACTAACCCCAGCCTGCAAGTTTTTTTCATGCTGCTGGGTTAATTTGGGGGTTTTGTGGGGTTTTTTGTTACTTACAGGTTTTTCAAAAAAGCATTCTCTGACTCTTTAGTATTTAATATTTAGGTTCTGCTGTTTGTCATCCTCAACCAAGCAGGCTGTTTTGCACTCCCCTGACAGAAGGAAGAAAATGTGTTAAAGGAAAATGATCAATGATGAATAAACAGCAGAACTGCTCTCAGACAGATTTTCATTTTTGCTAAAACTGCCTTTTCCAGCATCTATATGCCTGACTTTATGAGCATTAGTTGGGTATGGTCTGAGGAGGGTACTGGTGAACCCACACCCTGCCAAGCCAGTGCTGCGAATTCTCAAGGAAGTAGTTGGCAGGACAAGTAAAGTACAAAGGATGGGTAAGAGACAGAGTGTTCCTACTAAATTTAAAGAGCCAAAAGAACTCAGTTGTTTGGACTACAAAATAATCATGGGGCATTCATTGCTCAAAGTTAAATTGGGGGCACCTTTTGCTCTTTATCTTGGGGTCCTGACTTTTATATAAGAGGGACTAAAATGTGCTTGCTTGTACCAGGGGAGTTAAGGCAACACATCTTGGAGCTGTGACTCCTTAGGCTTGGCCTGTCCCTGCAGGGTCCCTGTCCCCCACAGTCCTGGGGGCTGTGCAGGCTCCCACTGTAACCAGGGAAGGCACACCAAAGCAGCCTCTGAGATAAATGCCGTGGATGTGCTGCAGGGCACATGAGCCTGCTGCAGATGGTGGCTCTGGGGCAGCTGGCCTCTGTGTGTTGGATGACACGGCTCCCAGAGGACAGTCAGGGCTGACATGGACAAGGGAGATGTGAATTTGGCAGATGGAGAGCTCATTGAGATAACTGAGGCTGTGACTGAGGAGAATTTGTGCCCCAGATCACAAGTGCTAGTTTAAAAGGAGCAGTGCCTGAGTCCCAGGATGGGGTGCCCTGGAGAGACTGAGATGTTTGCTCTCAGCTGTTCTTTCAGGATGGATTTGAAACAAAGGTCAAACTGCAGGGTATAGGTGACATAATCTGGCATGAATAATCCAGGCCCTATCCATGGAAAATTTGTGGCTTGCTGGGAAGATTTGTAAATTTTAAGACCAGACAAGACAGTTACAGTCCCCTATGGTCCATAGTGCTTCAATCAGTATTCTTGTCATCAAACTAATTACACCTGAATTGTAATTTTAAAAAAATTCTTGAGTCTTGGTTTAAAGGCACCATTGACTGCATCTTATTGCTCAATGATTTGTTCCAAGGATTTATTTTTGCTTCATGGATAAAATTATGCCTTGTGTCTATCTTGTATTTGTCTGTCTAAAAAGCTCTAACCACTAACTCTCATTATGTCACTTTGTGATAGAATTAAGTGCTGTCTGCTATTGAGAGCTGCTGCTCCATGTGGGTACCTGAAGATTGCAATTACACTGCTTTTTGACCTTGTCACTCTATTAGTTTTTCCAAGAATGTTAGTCATGTGAAGGAAAGCACACTTCTCAGTGATGGCTTTTTATTGTAGGTCTTCTCTGGAATCCTTTCAGATATTCAGTAGATTTTTGAAAATACGGGCATCAGTTCTGCAGTGTAGAAGTAATGACAATAACCTGGCTTTGTGCAGCTGGGGTTGAATAAACCCACGACTGTTGCCTCTGTGAGCTGGGAGTATTGCCCTCAGAGCATGTTTATCTCCATTTCCTCAGTCCTTGCACAGGTTTCCTGCTTTCCAGAATATAGTTTCCAGTCTCGTAGTATGACCTCACATGTTTTTTCTTGGATGTCTTTTCTGGTAGTTGTCTGGATAAGCCCTGAGGCTCTGTAACCAAGCAGGACAAGTGAGATCAGCAGATTCTTTAATGCACGGCAAGTTTTGTGTGGTATCTGCAAAATTTCATTACCTGTGATTTCTATGCTTCCTTCAATAGCATCAGAAAAATACCAAATAACTTTGTTTCAAAAACCCACTAAAAGCCTCTCTGACAGAATCCCCTGTTTTTAAACAATGGGATTTTTTTGGTAAATTTTACTTTTTAAAATACATTCAATGTGGCTGCAGTGACTTCTTTTTTCCTCTTGCACCCCCATGACCCTTGACACTGATAGAAAATTTCAGTCAAATTTGAGCTCTTCATAGGTGTCAAAACTACTAAATTTAGGTAGGTAGAGAGACCCAAATGAATGCCCTATGGAAAAAAATGTCTTGGAGCTATTGCAGGCAGTGTTAATGACAGAGAATCCAAGGGGGATGAGAGGGAACAGACAATTTCCACTTTTAAGGAGAGACTTGGGATTAATACTTCTCTTTTGCAAAACGTCAGTCTCTTAATTAGGAAAGAGGGGCTCATTTTGAAAGGTAGAAGCATGAACAATAAATTCAAAATAAGCCAGAAGCAGCTGAGGAGCATCCTCACAGGTGTTCTTGGGACTGTTGTCACATGTGGCAGATTTAATCTTTCGCTTTGGTTTCTGCTCATCTCCAAGGGATAACTCACGGCTCTGACAGAGGCTGTTCCTGAACAAAGCAGACCATCATGGACAGTGGCTTATTCTGCCTGATTTGCTTTGAGCACCTTGGTGCCATTCTTAGAAGGGGCTCTGGCACATGGCAGAAACTCATTTGAGGTCCCAGGCTCAAACACTGCCTTTTTGAAAACACAGCACCTTTGGTGCCACTTAGCAGGATGGCTGCTGCTCCTTTGGTAAAAGCCACCTTTTCTGTGCAAAAACAGCACATGCAGTTCTGTTCTGTGTGGAACAACCAGTCTCTCACTAGGTGAAGGCACTGTCACTTATCTCTTATCTCAGGGTATTGACCATATTTCCTTCTCCATTCAACTCTTGTGACTTCTAGTGAGAAATGTGGCTTTGTTCTGACAGTATGGGAAGTAGGGAGTGTTGGAAACCTGCATTTGGTGCCATATAATTGTGACTGGCAGTTTGTTTATTTGCTTGTTTTCTGTTATTATGGAAAGCAATCTCCATGTAGTTTATTCATTTGCAGTGACTGAGTCCCAAATCATTCCATTCACGATTAAATCTGCTTTCAGTGAAGTGCATTGAAGAGCTGCAATTGTTGATTTCATTAAAACAAGGGAGGCATTTAATAGCAGTTATTCACTTCTGTTGCTTTGGTTATTTACCAGCTTTCCAAGACATCTTGTTTACCAGTTTATGACATCATCACTGAAAAGCTTACCTGGGATTAGACCCAGTAATTCCAGTTGCTGAAGGTCAGAGCACCTTGGTGTCAGGGTTGTGCGTTTGGAGAGGGAATGGTTTCCAAGCTTTTGTACACCCTCACAGAAACAAGGGTCTGAACCACTGGAGACACCATGTGAGGATGCCAGGTTACAGAAAAAGTGAGCAACTCCATTGTCAGCAAGATTCCTGCCAGCTGATGAGCTGGCATTTAGCAGATCCTTTGTTCTTCCAAATACACATCCATGTGATTGGAAGAAGATAACGTTTTTTCAGGGAAGAAGAGATAGGTAAGGGGTTCATCACCTTCTCTGCTCCTTGGCAAGGCAACTGTGCTGGTTTTGTTGAGTTTCTGCCAGGTAGCCAGCTGTTCCTCCAAAGACCACTGTTTTTCCTGGATTTTGGATTTGTGCTGCCCTCTCAAGGAGTGCATTCTGCACTTTTCCTATTTCCAGGCTGAGCAGAGACCATGCTGCCACAGGAATGAAACCCACTGGAGTGTGCTTGACTGCCTGGTGCTCTGTTCCTTCCAAAGGATGATGGTAGTTCTCCTCACAGCATTATTTATTTAAAGTAAGTTAATTTCAGAGAAAGCTTATCTTAAGAATAATAAAGCAGGCTGTGTGCAAACCTCACTTTCCCCTAAGGATTAACGTTCCCTGGATCTAGGAAGACACAGCTTTCAATCTGTTTCCACAGAATCACTCTTTTCAGACGAGTTTCTCCAGGCAGAGTAACAGATTTTAACCCTTCAGTGGGTTTGGTTTGGTTTTTAAATGGGTTTTTTAGTTCCAGCTCAGAGAAAGATGGTTTATAAGTAGACATTTGATTTCCTTGTTGTAAGGAATTGGGAAAATTTCTACCCCTGAGGAAATTAGCCAGCTCTGTCCCCCAGCTTTGCAGCTTGCCCAGTTGTTACTGATGCCACTGGAGCTGAGATCTGTGCTCAGCAGAGCAGCTCTGACACCAAGAGGTGGCAATGCCCATGCCTGCAAATAACCAGAGGAGCTTAGAGCCTTCCCCATGGCCCCAGCAAGGCACAGGTGACACCAGAGGCCCAATACACAGAGGGTGTAATTGTTTTGATGTTTGCAGAGTTGTTCTTACCTTACAGTAGTGGACAAATCTGTATTTTGGCTTGTATTTTTCTACCAAAGTCATAAATGTATGAGGAAATTAAGTTAACTGGATAAATGGATCTGCAGATAGCCCACATTTACACAGTGTGGGGGGCCTCATTCATCTTCTCTTACCACAGTGGGAGCACAGGGCATGATTTGCCTTAGTTATCCCTCCTCCTCTGTTATTTTAGTAGTGCTCTCTCTTATTTGAACGTGCTCTCATTCACCTTTAAGCTAAGTAAATGACTATGGTAAATAATTGAAGCCAAGTTTGATCCCATGGGACAGCTGCAGCAAATGGCTCAGTGGGCAAATGGCCAAGTTCTTCATCTCTGTGAACAAAGTGCTGCCTTCCCTTTTCCAGCCCACAGCGTCTGCAAAGGATTATGTGTCCAATGTCACTGGTCCTGGTACCTAATCACAGGGGGGTCATTCATTCCTACAAGGGAAATGCTTTGTCTCCCTGCTTTCACTTGCCCTGCAGTCCTGAATCCTTTGTGGTAGCTAATTGGATCTAAGGCTCTATTGACACATGCATCCCTAGGTGGATGGGGGGTGTGTGTGCTCTTTTTTGGGTCTGCATAGTTGGAGATAACAGGCTGTGTTAGCACTTGAGACACAAATGCAACCCACCTTTCATATCTCTTGGCAAACAAAGGCTCAACTGCATGTATTATGTTAATGAGCATCCTTCTCATTTTGCTTATCTAAGGTGATACTGATGACTGTTGAGGACAAATGAAAGTGATTATCTATTTTACAATTTTAATAGAAAACAAAAGGTAAGGAGGCTAAATACAGATAACCTGGAAATATGCTCAACATAGGTTTTAAAAAGAATGTTTCCCTTTTCCACTGGCTTGGATTCAGTGTGCGTGGGATTTCAATACATGAGCATAGTTCAGAGGAGTCTTTATGCCCTGGCACAGGTGTGCTCCTGAGGCCGCTAGAGATCAAGCAAAAATTACCATTTTCTGGGAGAGGAGGGAAAGGAATGAATCAGGCCCATGTGTGGGGAAAGACGATTGAAGTGAGTAGCAGGGGTGGCACAGGAGCCAGATGAGGGCTTTGAGGGTAGTTGGGAGATCTGTGGAACACGAGGCTGATGTGTGAAGGTGGGGGAGGCTTGCTGAGAGCAACACTTGGTGGGAAATGTAACTGGAGAAAGGGAACAGAAGCTCTTTTGTGTCAGTCAGCTTTGGAGCAAGTATATGAAGAAAACCTGCTGCAAAGGGAGTTTCATTGTGGAAGAGAAATGGCAGAGTTAGACCATGATGACTCACAGCTTTGCCAGTGTCACTGCTGTTGAGGATGGGTTTTCCCAACCAGCTTAATAATCTGAAGAGCCTCTTTCTATGTAAACAGAAGTTTCCTTCTACAGAATCAGCAGCAAATGTATCCTGAATGCTCTATAATTAGGTGTGTCACAAAAACCATGCACTTCAGTGTTCACTCACCTGAAATTCCTCCAACAAGCTGGTGAGATTTTTGTCACCAAAATCCATAATTGTTAAGAAGAATTGACTTAATAACATGGTAGTTACTTTGCAATGTCAGGCTTTTGAGTAAGCAATTGATTTGATTTACCTGCCTAGTTTCACCCAGCCCTTTCCCCATGTCTGCTGCAGCATTCCACCTCCTTTAAAACAAGAAGCAGTAAGCCAAGAATTCATATTTAAAGCTTCTACCCCTAGTTTCACTAAAAATAAAGAAGATTGAGGGTTTTTTAAGGATGTCTTGGACTATCTCATTGGGTAGTACCTGTGCCATACTGACAGACAGCTGAAATAAGGTGTTAGCTCTGCTACTGGCTTCATTCTCTAAATGAGCCAAGAAACTGCACAGCTGCAGCTTAACATTTTGAGCCTGTGTCTCTGAGCTTGTTATGATGTGCTTTATTTAAACAAACCTGGGGACCTGACTCACAAGTAATTCAGCTGTTGCTGTGCCTAAGAACAGGTTACATGCTGTGGCCTCTGGCTACAGAGCAGTGAAAAATGCCTGTCTCCCCCTTGGACCTTAAAAGGCATCATTTAGACAAAATCTGGTGCAGTTTGCTAGAAACATTTGAATTTGCTCTTGCATGAAAAATTTTGAGTTGCAGACTCTTGTGACTTGCCATCCTTGTGATCTCCTGTTTTAAACAGAGGAACTAAAGCTGCTGTGGCATTCATTGGCATTTCAATAGTATGAAAAGTACAGGGATGTTTCAGTGGCTCCTTCCTGCAGCCTCAGCTGGTTGCTGCTGCCTGCACTCAAACAGAAGCAGGTGATGGTGTGGAGAAGACAGTGACTGAAACTGCAATTAATTATATGCACACACCATGGTCCTGGAAACACCCAGGACCCAAGTTCTTTTTATTACTTTATTATTAAACACCATTGCAACTTCTTGGTTCTTGCCAGACAACATAGAGGGAGACTCTTTCTCTTATAGTTTCACCAATTGCCTGCTCCAGGCCAGTGCAAGATGTGCTTTTCCTTCCTTTTGCTTCCTGATGAAGCTCAGTTTTACCTCTAAGTGCTGGGAGGGCTCCTCATTCTCTCTCTCTCTCTCAGCTTAGAAAATCCATTAATTGTCTCAGTTTCTGTACAAGTGCTTCATCTTCCACGTTGGGTTTGATATTCAAATGCCTACTGCAAATTATTTATTGTGTTATTAACTTTATGGCATGACTAGAGTCAGGTTATTCCTGTTTTACAAATAGCTGAAACAAGAGAAGCAGTGGCTTTTCAAGACTCTGTAGAGAGCCTGTGGCACAGCCGACAGGTCTTACCTCAGCTGACCTAAGCCAGTAGGTTTCAGAAACATTCATTCTTTCTGCTCCCAGACCATTTCCTTTGATCTTCTGTTCCTGTATTCTTTACTCTTCTGAAGTTGCACAGCCAGTGCCAGTGCATCTCCCTTGATATCAAACACTGCTAGAGCAATAAGTATTTCAACTAAATTATTGAAGTTTAGAAGATCTGTAAGGTGATGCTTGATGTTGGCTTTTGCAGTCAGGTTAGGAGAAGATAATTCACTAGCTAGTGGGTTTCTGTGTTAAAAGAAGCAATTACAAAAAAAAAAAAAAACCAAAACCACAAAACAAAAAATCTAAACATTAAGTCCTGAAGTTGTTTCACATTTAGGGAAAAAAACGAGGAAGGGAATCCCAGAGCGCGGAGTGAACTGTTCTGGAGATGTGCGACATTTATGATACTGGCAAGAAATTAGCATATTGTTCCTTAACTGCCAAATACCACCAAAAATCATGCAGTGTCTCTTATTTACTAAAATCTCACAAGATTTCTATTTCTAGGCAGATGGTGTAAGGAAGATTTCAGTGGTGAGGAGAGCATTTATGGCTCTCAGCTTCTTATAGGCAGGCTCAGGGACATCTCATTTAAACAAGCCTTAACTGTTGGTACAATCAATCTCATCTCTTCTTAGCAGGCAAAGGCTCCCACAAATGACCTTATAGATTAGGCACTTTCTGTTTACATTTGATTTCCCACTGCCTGCTATTTGTAGAGAATGATTATCAAGGCATTAAATTAAAAGTTTTGCCCGGTGGGAAACTATTGGATATTTTGTCATTTCCTTAGAGCCTCTCCTGTTCTGCTGGAGAGGCACAGAGGTAGGGGAAGCAATCACCAGAAAGGTCAAGAATATTTGCTTACCTATATTGGAGCACTGCTGATAGGCTTTCTCCAGTTTAGGGGACTTTTTGGGGAGAGGTTTTGTTCAGGTTGTGGTAGAAAAGCATTGAGGCTTGAAATTAAAAGTCTCCAGTTGCCTGCAGGTTAGAAAGCTGGCATCCTCTGGCCTTTTCCTAAAGGCTATGCCCAATCTAAGTGACATCTCATGCTTTCAACAAGTTCAAAAGGAGTTAATAAGGATCTCCCCAAAGCCTTCTTTTGACCTTTATTCCAGGGAAGATTCCAGCAAAGCCACCTTCCCTCTCAGTGTGCTGGGACAGGGGAAGGACTCTGTGCCTACAGTGTTGCTGGAGCTTCAGTTTGATCAAAGTCGTGTCTCAGCTGTAAATACTGATAATACCCCTGTTCTGCACAGACACAACTCTCTTGTTTGCCCAAGATGTTTTGCTCAAAGCACTTCCTCCTGCTTATCAGAGGCAAAATTACAGGGCTGGGCTTCTTGAGGGAACAGTATTTGTCTTCTGTTTCATGCCTTAACAGTAAGTACATAAACTCTGAAGCCTTTCATTTAGACAGAGTGAGAGGTCTGTGAAACAACCCCTGGGAACTGAGAGGGTCCCTACAGTCCCCCATCTGTAAAGCAGAGATGGAATTAATTATGAACCTGGTTGTTTGCAGTGCAGAATGTTCATGTAGTGCTTTCAGCATGCTTGTGCTAAGCAGGAGTTTGTTGTCACTGTTGTTACATAGTTTTTATCTCATCCTCAATTATTCTTAGCTTGTGTTATTCAAGGAGACAAGGTGGAGTCTGACAGCCCCAGGTCCTCTTGAAGTGTGCTGGCTTCTCCAGCTGGGCTTGTCAGCCAGCCAGCCACACTTCTGCTCAGAGGCTCTGGATTTCTGAGGCAATGAGGGGACAAAGCTGACAGTAAAAGCAGCCTTACGTGTGCATTGCTACAGCTTAAGTAGCTGCCTCAAGGGATTGCAGATTAAGAAGGAAACGCTTTAATTTGGCCTGAATTTATATGCAGGCTGGAGTAAGATTTTTTTTAGGCAATGTTTTTTCCCAGCTGTAGTTTAGGTGAGGCTCAGATAGATCCCTGCCCATTCTCTCTAGCTGCATCCAGCTTCCAGCCACTTTTCCTGACCTCTGTGGCAGGGTCTCTCCAGTGCTGCCACATCTCTTGTAGCTTTCCCTTCTGCAATTCAAATACTGAGTTTCCTTCATTGCCTGAATGTCTCTGGACATGGCTTGTGCACCTTAGATTAGTATATATTTTTTAGAAAGTCTTTGTAATAGGACAGTGAGAGATTTAAGAGTCCTATTAGGGCCTAATGGAAATCAGTGAGGAAATATTGCTGCTCTTTGCAGTAGGAACAGGATCTTAATTTAAGTAAAGTGCAGCAATATGCATGCTCTGCTCTAAGAAGTGCTTCTCTTGAAGGCATGGATTGTAGTGGATCACCACACTGGGACACATTTAATGTACCAGAAACACCACTGGAACCTGATGGGGCTGAGAAGCATGGGCAAGGCTCCAGTGTGTCTGTGAAGCCAGGGCTCACAGGAATTTACATGGATGGCATGGATGCCATGCCAGTTTAAAGCTTTCATCTGTTGACCAATGAATCCCGAGGAGGAAAAGAACTTTTCTCTTCTTTAGTAACATATTGATAAAAGGTTCTTGCTGCCAAATCTTTAAGAAGCTCTTTAGTCTAAAGAAATCCCTGGTATTCCACATGTCTAAAAACAGGCACTTCATTTGGAGCAACAGTTTGCCTGCAGAGTTTTTGTTATTCTTCTTTGTGCTACTTCACTAAAGCTCTGATTTGTGAAGGGCCTGGCTTGTGTATGGAAGAATGCAGCAGATTCAAATTGCAGAATATTAAATATAATTCTTCAGTCCTGATTTGAGATAGACATTTTGCCTGGCTGAGGACTTGTAGCTCAGAGACAAACAAGGGAAGCTGACAGATTGGTGAATATTGGGTAGGATCATTTGTCAGGAGATGTGATGAATCACTGTGGCGCAGCATTTCATTTTCAGAAAGATCATTTTCTGAAAAAATTAAATTAAAGGCAGAAGAGACAGCTGGGGGTGTTTTGGGAGTTTTCATTTAAATCAAAGTTACAATTAGAATAAAGGCATATTGAAAAGTTCCTGTTATTCTAAAAATATTTTGAGGAAGAAAAAGAATTGAGGTTAGAAGGAAACAGGAGGACCTGGAAGAGCACTTGCCAGCCATGCCCCACAAATCGGCTTTGGGTTTTACTTACCCCTCTCTAGTCAAAGCCAGTGGGAATTGTATGTCTAGAGCTTCAAGCAGTGCTTCAACTGGGGGAAAAATACCCATCTTATAACCTTGCACACAGGTTATTTGAGCAGAGGTCAATGTGCTTGTAATAGGATTGCACGTAGAGACTGAGCTGCTCTCAGTGGGAATGAGAGCAGCCCTCCTGTTTGATTTTGTCTGGGCTCTCAGCAAGTCCAAGGCTACATCACACTGATTAATTCGTGCAAGGTAACACATTAATAACAAATGGAAACAGGGGAGACACAGAGAGTGGGGGGCTTCCTGCTGCTGCTTCAGCTGCAGACACAAGTGCCAGGAGGCCAAGGGCCAATCCCTGTTCCCCCTTTCTCTTGGAGCCCAGTCGCCACCCACAAACTCAGTCATTCTGTACAAGGTTATTCCTAGGGTTTGATCAACACCTTTCTGACCCTAGTGTAAGCAAACAGAGGAGTGTGAATGCTTCAAGGAGTGGCTGTGTCTGTCTGACAAAGAGATTTTAAATCAGCTGCTCTTCAGAGAGCAGCATACTGTTGTATGTACAGCACACTTAATTAGAAGGTCAGATGGAAACTTTAGGAAAACAGAACTGTGTAAAGTCCTACCTTTACCATCACTCAAATCAATATAAAGCTCTCACTGTGTGTGTATGTGTAAAACTGGCATTTCCAGATGCCTTCCCTGTCAGTGGACATGAAATAAAAAGGTAAAACAATCTGGCAGTACTGTTCCACAACATGTGTTTGCCTCTTTCAAAGTTGTAGCCTGCATAGAGATGAGAGATAAGGAAATGAGACACATGCGTGGTGTGAGATTCTAAAAAACATTACATCCTCCTCCAAGCAAGATTCAAGCAGGCACTTTATTTTTAAAACAACAAATAATGATGGGTCATACTGTGTGCAGGATTTGATGTTGAGGCTTTGTGAAATAACAGTGGGAGAACTGGTCACATAGTGCCTGTTTTCTTGACTAATGCTCTGCTGGTTACTCAGTTTCTGAAATATGGAAATCTGATGCCAGCTGTGTTCCCAGTATAAAGGCCTTGCACTCTTTGTGCAGGAAAAGTGGTTAATTTTATGAGGAAGCCTCAGCAAGTCGCTTGCTAGTGAGGCTTCTCCAGGTAGAAGGAAGATCAGGAATGCTTGGTGACACAATCTCTTGAGACCATGTTAAAGCACACATGGACTAACAAAACTTTGCTCTTGATCTTCTGTGAATGTTAAGTTAATAAATTATCATGATGTTAGTATCCATCTCAAATAGGATGTCAAGATTGCAAAGCAAAACTTGAGTAAGGAAGTGCAAACTTTGCATTTTGCATCCTTTTAACATGGCATTTACCCTTCAGATAAGAATTGCTGTTTTCTCCCTTGTTCTGTATTAGTGCTGATATGAACCTAAGGCTGGTGTGTAGCTCTCTCACTCTACAGGGCAGATAGTCTCAGGTGAGATAAATTAATATTCAAAATAAACCTTTCTCTTTCATCTTCAAGGTAACAGATTGCCTTGCTGGATTTCTGTCCCCACCTGCCCTTAGTTACCCTGTTCCTCTTCACCTCTGTCAGTTTCTGAATAAGAATTAGTTTTTCAACAATTAATTTACCTCACTGCCTCTGTAGGACATTAACTAAATTTCCAGGCCTCTCTGAGACTGGCATCACAACCTTCCCTAATTGATGGCACTGCTGGAGATCACAGCAGGTCCAGTTGAGACACAGGGAGCTGAGGGTAAGTGCAGAGCTGAAACACAGTTCAGTCTAATTCTTAAATGAATGCTAGGAATCCCCAGTACATATAACTTTATAGTTTATTGCCTGTAATTTTCTCAACTAATTCCAAATTTAATGACAGCTTTCAGCTTTGGTGTTCTCTTCTAATTAACGTACCAGTGCCTGTGTATAATCTCTGTGCAAAGCCAAAAGCAGCTTACGTGATAATTACAGAGGGATCACAGCACCTACTGTTTAAGGAAGGCATCCATGAGAAAGGCCTTGCATGATAGTTAAGGTGCTGAGATTAAGTTGTAATTAATCTTAACTTGTGCTGTTTCTTGTACTGCCTCAAAGCTTTTTTATTACTGGCTCAACATGATGCTGGTAAACTTTCAGGAAGGAAACAAAAGAACTGGACAGATCAAGCACAATCTTTTGCACATACAGCAGAGGCTTCCTGGACTTGGTGAGCTTTTGAG
This sequence comes from Geospiza fortis, assembly GCF_000277835.1. Lineage (NCBI taxonomy): Eukaryota > Metazoa > Chordata > Aves > Passeriformes > Thraupidae > Geospiza > Geospiza fortis. The sequence goes on from NW_005054312.1 coordinate 9,394,007, forward strand.
GTCAGAGTATTTTTGTAGAGTCATACTGTTGAGTAACTTTATATTTTTCCCTTAATAATTAGGATGTAGTGGGTTGAAAATTCCTCTTTTACATTGTGCAAGATGCTTTGCATCCACTTTTTTTTGCAGCTGCAGTCAGAAAGCAAATCTGACTGCACAAATCAGAAGTGAAGCCAAAGTGCATGGCAGAAACAGAATACCTTTGCTGCCTCTGTTAACTCAAAATTAGCATTGGTTACATCATTTTAGACAGTCCCCCCCCTTTGGAATGATGAGTTCCAGAGGGGCAATCACTAGGGAATGTACCATGTCTGTCTGTTTTCCACTGTGGAGGAGTACACATTAATGCACTTGGTCCCAATTAAATATACTTACTTTGCTAGTTATGTGAGAAGGGAAAAGAGGTAGTAAAGGTTTCTGTGATAGGAAACAGGAACATGAGGTCAGAAGAGGAACTCCTCATGTTATTTACAAAATGTTGGTTAAACTTTTATTCATTTCAGTACAGGACTATTGCCCAACAGCTCTATGCTCCATGCTTTTTGATTCTGAAAGGTGGTACTCAGCAAATTTTGAGTTCTGTGTCTTTTGTTTGTTGGTTTTAGATTGACAAGTATGCTCAGCGGGATCTGAAGAAAGGACTTCACTTGTATGGGACAGATGGAAATATTGGCCTCACTAATGCATGGAGCATCATTCAAACAGATGTAAGTCTGAGCTCTCTCTTTTACCTCTTCCTCTTTACCTTCTGGGTTCTGTAACAGCATGTTCTGGGCGGGAACCTAATTAAACCTCCAAATCCCAAGTCACTCTCTCCCACCCAGTCAGCACATTAGCAACCAAACTCTCTGCTTTTTGTAACAAGCAGTAGTTTTTATTTATTCTTTGACAGGAAGTATCATCTTCCTTTCAGAAGGTTATACTAAGTTGATGCCTAAATATCATGTAGCTCTGTGCTATGTGGAGTGTGAAGGAGCTGGTCAGACTGGAAACAAGCTGTACCTTTTCTTTAAAGTCAAAGAGGTGGTTTATGTTGGGATGAAGAGCATAATAGCAAAAAACCTCTTCAACCACTTCTTCATTTCTGTCCCGTCTCCTTTCACTGCTACTCTTGTTCCCACTAGTGAGTCAAAATGGAAATAGAGCATGGTGTTTGTAACCTCCTCCTACAGTCAATACATTTTCCCCAGCAGAATTTAATCATCCTCCATCACAGGTGGACTGGGAATGCTTTTTGCTGTGTTGTCACTGCTGTTCCTTTGCCCGGATTCTCTGACAGCTCTCTGCCAGTGTTCATCTGCTAAGGACTGGTGAACATTTTAACTGGCTTCCTCCTCTGTCCTTGTCTGAGAAAACACCATCACTGATAGTTCAGGTTTATTAGCTCTGTACCTGTTTCATATTCAGTTCAGTCAGTTCTCCTGGGGGTGATATTTGTGATTTCATGTTCTCTGTTCTTGAGTGGAAAAGTGCTCCAGCTTTTTTCCTGCTTTAGGCAGAAGCACTTGCACTGAATTGGCTTTACTCAAAAAATCTTGCATAGCCTTCTCATTTTCTCCTCCAGAGGTGCAAGTGTGATACAGATAGGAGGGGTTTAGTCTTGCCTGATGTCTTAAATGGATCAAAGACAGTAACCTCTCCCAGTGCTCCCAAGTCTCCTCTTATGGACAATACAAGGTAACAGAAGCAACAGGCTGCTAAGAAATGATCTGAGAAATGAAAACCTTGATTGCTAACAGAACAAAAGAACTGATTGGCCAAACTCCTTGTGCAACTTTGGGTCTGCAGGACCTGTGTTGAGTGCAGTAGGTTGCCTACAACACTCCTGTGTATGAAAGACACACAGCTCAGGTCCAGGAAACAAGCCAATTTCAGTCCTGCATCCCAACAACTGCACATGAAAAGTTCTTTCAGTTACCTTTAAAAGGCCTCAGCATCTTGCAATATTGTTAATAATTTCCTCTTCCAATACTTTTTCCTTTTTCCAATACATCAAATATGAGAAGGCATCAGTTACTGACATGAGAAATGCATTTGGTGGTGCTAGCTTGAGAGCAAGCCATGCAAAATACAGATAATATTTTTAATCTAATTGCTTATATCCAACAGTATTAGAAAGTTTACTCTTTTACAGTAACTTAATTATGTGTAGTAAAAATGTAGTAAAAACTACTAGTATTAAAATATTTGTAGTAAGTATTAATCTGCTTTCAGTGACACCCCAAGTCTTAAAAGCATATAGCAAAGGTGGGGGGAAAAGCAGTTTTTGGAGGTCTCATGACATATAAACACCATATTTCTGCTCCCCTTTGTGTAAAATAGGTGTAAGAATATATGTAATGTCTAGTTCATATAGTCACACATTTTCAAAATCTTCATGAGTTGACTGGATTCAGAAAAGATGTAAAAATAAAAATTTTGGAAAGTGACATTATGGTGAGAAATTTGAAACACATTATATAATCAGGCAAAGATGAAGTAGTGATGTGATTGCAGTGCTTAAAAAGAGAGCAGGAAGGAAAAAGGGTTGTGAGAGAAAAGGGCTCTGTAATTGATCCAAGAGCTAAAAACCTAAGTTAGATGGATCTGGTGGCAGGATGTTGTTGTACAGCAGCAAAGTAGATTCTTTTTCTCTAAAGAATAAGACCTGGCTTTTTGCTTAAAGGAAATGGTCAGGTTCAGTGACCAGCTTGGGTTTGAGGCAGGACTCAATAGTCTGTGGTTTGTGTAGTGCTGCAGATCACGGTCATTTGTCCTGGTAATTCTTTTGGTCTTGAAACCCATTATAGTTTAAAGAGTGCCTTATAAGTTTCAGATGAAAATCATGTTAGCTAACTCCTCGGAGCTCAGAAGATGACAAGAAAATGCCACTCCATGGGCTGTGTGCAGCCAGGGGACATAATTCTCTCATGGCCACTGTGAAATTACCATGTGCCAGTTTGGCAGTACCACAAAGTCATTGTGCTCCCCATGCTGGGCACTGAGGAGAACAGCAAAGAGCTCCCACAGATCCATTTTTGCCACTCTGCATAATTGGTTCTCACATGTATCTTTCAAAACTATGTGGGAATAGACTATTGCAGAGGTGCAGCAAAGACAATCTCATCATGGTTAATTATGTAAAACACTTTGCAGTTGAATGGACCTATTGAAATGCCAACTTGGGGGGTTTCTGTGTAATAATCATTATCTCTTACATCCCTAATCAGTAGAATGTAATCACTGTTTGGAGGATTAGGGTGATGCAGGGGATTTTCTGCAAGGGAAATCCCAGCCCAGGCTTGCTATTTGCATTCTGTCTCCTAAGGCTCTCAACAAAAGTCACAGCAGAGCTACCATATTTACATATAGGACAGAGTTTTTCCTGATGGGAGACATCAGTCATTGGCTGAGCCATGGGCTGTGTCTGTATGTGGATGGAAAGCAGCATTCTCACAAAAAAAAAGGGCCATGTAAAAAACATGACAGTAACAGAAATCATAATGAGCCCTTGTCCCCTCTGCATTTGCATTCCTTTCTTTGTAAAAGTATTTTTCAGAGCCTGAGCAGTGGTTAAAGCAGTAGCTTTCACACTCTGGCATAGTTCTTAATTCCTCTCAAGATTTAAGCTGGAGACCATCCCCATCCTGCATTCATTAGGTTCTATTGTGTATGTCAGCTTTGGCTGAAAAAAGGAGGAAAAAGTTTTTCCAAGGAACCACATTTAGATGGCATTTGACTTTTGTGGGACTAGCCAGTCACAAATCAGTGGGGAGTTTTGACAGGGAGTGTGGATGCCCAGTGCACACAGTGACTTGTGAGTGGTGATTGTCTAAGTGTGAAAGGCCTGATCACCTTTTGAGGAAGGTTTTCTTTTCCAAAGCCTTTGTGCCTTGAGAAATGGTTTTCCTCTTTTTAACGGAAGCCTACCATTTTCAAGAAACTGGAAACAAAGGGAAAAGAGAGTTTTTCCCTTCCTGTCTTTTAAGAGGAAGTTGCAGTTTTGGCTGATGCCTGAGCTGCTCACGTTACTGATAAAGGAATTGGGTTAAGCTGCAAGCCTGCAAAGTGTTTGAGAGGGAAGGCACTGGACTCATTTTGCAGTCCTAGTAAGCCTCTAGGTCAGGGAGCTGTTTCAAATCAGAACATTCTATTGATTTCTTTTTAATACCTTCAGCTAACCAAACTCTCAGCCTTTCTCAATAGCATTTCAAACCTTAAAAGGATCAGAAACACAAGCAGATGAATTCTGTGTGTTGTGACTGAAGACTATGAAAGCTTACAAAGTGATTTTCAAACATGACTAAAATTCTGATAGTTTAGGAGGTAAGTTGCCCTGAATTGCATTAAACTCCTTACCCACCAGGACTAGTTAAAGTCACAGGTGGAGATCATTAGAAACTGAGAAACAGGCATTAATTTTTAAAATGTTGCTTCATCCCCAACATCTTTGTGATCAATATTTGAGCACTTCTACTTTTAACTAAGCGGGCAGTAATTCGAGAGGCATGCAGAAAACCTATTAGCTTCACCAAAGTGAGCAAATTCAGCTCACTTTTGCTGCTGTGTAATGCCTTCTCATGTCTGTTTAGACCACTGTAACTGAGAAGAAATTTGACCCATCTCCCTATTCTCAGTCATTGATTCGATTAGATCAAACCGTACTTCAGAATTACTACTGGAAACCACCACCCATTAAGCATGATTTTTAGAACAAAACTATATTATTCATCAGTTTTTACAGTGTTGGTGGAAAAAGGTGTATAGGAGGCCCCCTACTCTGTCTCTAGTTCTTTGCCCCATTCTCAAAACCAGAAAACAAGGCTTTGCTAAAAAACTGTCTGCAACAAGGATTGAGTATCTGTTTATTTTCACAAACCCTATCCCAGCCTGACTGAGTCTGCAGGAATTTGGCAAAGAACATAAGGCCTACTTAGCCTTCAATATTGGGAATAATGTAAAATATGTACAAGCGTCCAACTCCTTTTCAGGAATTGCACTGTTGCACTGAGATGGAAACGTTTTTAATAGATTACTCCCTTTTAAAATGTGTTAGTCTGGGTACTCCAAAATAAGCACTGTTAGTTTGTAATTATTTCTAAAAAAATGTAAATGTTGAAAGTAGGAACAGAAGTAAGCCATTAGGCAAACTTGTGTAATTTTATCACTTAACTTGTGAAGAGAACAAGACAGGAGTGTAAATGTGACCAAAAAATGAATGTGGTTGTAGTAAGAATCGAGACTTCAATGCTTTCATGCCTGGCATTGGCAGAACATCAACCTTTGTGGTAGAAATGACTACAACAAACTGCTGGTGACAGACGTTGTCCTTCATGTGCCCTGAGCTTTCTCCAGCCTCCAGGTGTAGGCCTGTCTCCAACTATCCCTGCTTAGAAACATTGCCAGTTTTCAAGATAACATTGCTCTCGAATCTAAAAGGACTCAAAAAAAAAAATCCTCCATATTCCCCTTTCTTCTAATGGTCCCTGATCTCCCTCAACTGCTGCTTACTGTTTGGCTGCATCAACCTGGGATAAATCAGTTGCTTGTCACATGATCCAAAATCACTCCTGCACTCTCTCTTTCCTGCTTGGACATCCATAGTGAAGTCTCTGAGTTTATTGAGCTCTCAGCTTATCTGCCTTTCTGGCTTCTAGTGGACCCCTTTGCTGGATCTGAAGTGGTGATCCATTCAATACTGTTGCTGCTTGTTTCCTCATTCCTGCATCTTTGACCATGGATCAATGCCCCTGCTCCCTATGGATGCCAGTGACAGGACTTGGCCTCACTGAGCAGTGCTCCCCCCCTTGCTTCTGCACTCTCAGGTCCCTGTGGTGTTAGAACTCTGCTGTATTCATCACCTCCTCTTGATTAGGGCTATGGATCATCCCCTGCTTAATCCCATTGCTCATCCCTCCTTTGTCTTCCAAAGATACTTCTTCCAGTTATAGTTACAGACATTATTTCTTCCAGTCCCAAGGCCATTGATCCTGTGTTATGTCCGTTATTTTTACCTTGAACTTCTCTTAGCCCATTGCTGTGTCTGCTATGCTCTTGTACAGAGAATCTGTGTGGGCAGGCAGTGTCCAACTGCAGCTCGTCTTTGCGACTGCATTGCTTCCTATTCTCACCTTGTGGCTTACCAGGAATTTTATTCCTTGGAGTCCCAATCCTAGCTCATGGCCTAACCAGCTCCTGCTTCATAGGCTTCATAGGAGCAGCTGTCCTCAACCTGTTAGTGAGCACTTGGCTACAAAACCGGGGCTTCATCTTCATCTCCTTAGTCTGTCAGACTGACACCTTCAGCCATGCATTATTATGAGAAGAAGGAGTCTAGTTCTGATTTATGCAAACTTGTGTCACTTGTGTTTGGCCAGAACATCACTCAAATGTCTCAGCCCTTACCGCTGCACACTCTACATCACAGATGAGCCACATTTTTAAGGCTTGCTGTTTACAAGCTGTCACTTCTCGCTGTCTATCAAAGAGCTGCCTCCTGACTCTAATGATGACAGCCTGCAAGACCTTCTTCTTGTTAGATTTCCAAATAAACCAGCCTTCCTCAAATGTATGCCATGTATTTCAGGCTGCTCCTACTCACTTTTGGGACCTGTTACACATGGACCTCCTGTTTTCTGTGCAGGAGCATAAAGGAAAAAAAGAAAGGCACAAACTTTTTTTCTAGTTTCATGTCAGTTTGTAGAAAATGAAGCCTGTAATCTTAAAAATCAACAATTGCAAGTGGAGGATTGAGTCCTGCCACAGACCAAATCAAAATTCGGAGCAGAAACTTGGAAGGATAGATGTTAGTGCAGGAAAGTTTTCTGACTTTTCCTTGACAGAAGAAAAACTGCTGTGAGCACTGAAATGTCTCTATCAAGGAGTACTTTCTGAGTGCTTGAAGCATCATAAGATGCATGAGGCAGCATGTGACACCTCTGCCCTCTATGGGTGTAGAGTGGCACATTTTGTGTGTGCAACAAGAGCTGAACACTACAACTCTACTACAGCCTGAACTCTACAACTATTATATAACAAAGGAAAACTCTCCCTCAAGCCAGTGTAAACATCAGGATCTCGGTTAGGTCTTTGGGCCTGGTGATGCAGATGTCTGCATGATTATGAGTCTCTCAGAAACAAGAGAAGTGGTCTCTACAGGGATGCTAAAAACACCCTTCAGGCTTATCTAAACTCACATTTAAAAAAATAAGATCTTGGCAGGTAATTTTGGGACTAGGTAGGTGGCTGGCATAGCCCCAAAAAAGTGTGAGGTACTGTGAATAGCAGAGAGCAGTTCTGCAGCCCAGTGTTGTCTTGTTCACTCATTGGTGCTGAAGCATCTAAATCCCAACAAATTCATACTTTTGCATAAGGGCGACAGATGGTGTATACATCTATATGATAATGAGTCCCAGCTTATTTCCTATCACAGGAATATACCAGTTCCCAAGGGGAAGATGGCCACAGAGCCATTCCCTCTACCACTGTGTGTTTCTGTACCTTTCATCCCGCTACCAAAGTCAAACAGACCTTCTGATTTAGCAGTGTTGTGATATCTGCACACACTGTATCGTTGTAGGCAGACACTTAAGGCACAACTGTTAGAGCATCATCAGATGATGACATTAAAGACCTGCACCACAGAGAGAACAGGAGGAAATGCACCTTTTGCTGATAGGCAAAGACTTTCAAAGGTGATTAGTAATTAATAGCTTAGTGAGAAATTTGCCTTGTTTACTCCAATCATGATCCCAGAAGTAGTGTGCTATAGAGATCACATCTCTTGGGTGCTGTACCTGTATCTTTTTTCTTGACAAGCTGCAAACAACTGTTAAAATTCTGGTCAGTCAATAACTCAATCTCAGTACTTGTCTGAGGTTGTCCAGTTTCAGCTCCTGCAGTATCTTCCCAGTGCAAATAGGAGTCTTTCCTTCTTGCATCAACATTAGCTGCATACAAGGCCATCTTTAAACTTAATAAAAAAGAGTGGAGAAGGGGGTCTGTTTTGAGTAAAGCTGAGGAAGTACTGTATTCCTTTAAAATGTAAAGCCTCTGCTGATATGATCAAAATGCACTGAGTGTCAGGCTCCAGGAAGCAAAGTTAGAAGAGACAGTGATGGATCACGCTTACGGTATCACCTCGGTTCATCTTTTTCCAGTTCAGATGCTGTGGAGTCTCCAACTACACGGACTGGTTCGAAGTGTACAACACAACCCGGGTGCCAGACTCCTGCTGCTTAGAATTCAGTGAGAACTGTGGGCTCCATTCCCCAGGGACCTGGTGGAAAGCGGTGAGTAGCTCTGCAGCACACAGCAGCAGCTGCCTTGCAGCCCAGGTGAAGGGCAGGCAGTAGTGATTTGCAGGGCTGCACAGATGATAAGCTGTGCACCTCATTCTATCCTAATTCACCTTTCATCAGGTGCTTTCAGAAGGCTCCTGTTGAGCTGTGGCCTTTGACCTCCAATGAAACCCCCTATTTAGTTATTTTTATGAGCTGATTTCCTTTCAGTAGGCTCCAAGCTGTTGTTCCACACTGCAGACAGGTCCATTCCAACACTGAGCTGCAGCACAGACTGGTGATATCAAGCTAGGAAATGGCAGGGATGCCCTTTTTAGTGTCCCACCTACTGGGGGCAGGTAGCAATAAAGGCAAATGGTTCATGCACACACAGGCCCTGGAGCAGCAGCTGTAGCTTATCACAGCCCAGGCAGTCCTGAGGCAGGAGGACTGGGAGAGCCTTGAGCACTCTTCTCCCACCAGGAGCTCTCATTTGGGGGCCTGCACTGCACAGAAGAGTGGGAACTGTTCCGCTGAGTTGCCAGCAGCACTTTTTTTTTAGTTTCTGCACTTGCCTGTAATCAAAATCAAA
>NW_005054312.1:9402906-9415109 GCF_000277835.1 Geospiza fortis
GATAGAGCCTAAATATGTCTCTGAAATTAGCTCAGCAATTCTTCGTGCTAATTACAGGTAGTGCAATTACACAGGAGGGGTGTAGGCCACCTGATGAAGTGGAATTATAACTAAGTTTTGCTGGTTCTAATGGTTTGTGAAGACAATGAGTAAAGCTGTCTTGGCCACTTTCTAGTGAGATTTCATGTGCATGGACTTGTACTCACAGAGGCTGAGTTCACATCAAACACAGCTTCCTTATACTTCTTGAGTAGCTCTGGGTAATTTTTTTAATTTAAGGACTGAAAAGTTCTTCTGTTTTATTCAGGGTAGCAAGAAAATCAGTGCAGGTTAACCCTCTGGCTTCTGATGACCATTAATTGTTCATCCTTTGTACATATGTAAAAACCCCTAACTGAAGGCTGAATGATTCTTGGCCATGAACATTTACAAGACAGGGGGCCCTGTTTTTGCACAAGGTTGTCTCACAGACATTATTATTTAAAGAAAGGTTTCACTTGGGCCAATTCCACCTTCTCCAAAACTGGACCAGTAAAACAGGGCTACAGCTACTGCAGAATTTGAAGCATGAAGAAAATAATGGAGGAGTGCCCATACTGCAGTTTGAAATGGTTGGAAATGGTATGAAATAGGCCCATGTGCAGCAGGAGCAGCTACTGAGCCACTCACACTGGGACGGTTTGATTTCATGTATCTGTATGTATTATAAGAAATGTTTATTTTTCCTGAAATGTGGAAAAAATGAAAGCCTCATTATAAGGTTCTAACTGCTTCTGGTTGGGTTTTAGAGAGCAAACAGGACCCAAACCCAGTGCTTGTTTAGTTGTTGTGGTTTAACCCCAGCTGGCTACTAAGCCCCACACAGCTGCCTGCTTACTTTGCCACCAGTGGGATCAAGGGGAGAGCAGGAAAGTAAAAGTGAGAAAAGAGTGGGTGGAGATAAAGACAGTTCAGTAGGGAAACTAAAGAACCACGCTCTGTGTAACCCCTGCTCAATGATAACAAAAAATATCTCCAGATTATCAACCCTGTGTTCAGGACAAATCCATAACACAGCCCCATACCCATCACTGTGAGGAAAATTAACTCTACCCCAGCCAAAACCAGCACAATATTTTTAGTTACTGGCTGAATTCATATGGAGCAGTGCTCATGCAGCATTTTGGAGGTGCATTTTGTTGTGTCACTGGGATTAGTACTCCATGTTCAAGTTTCAACCCAAAAATGCACTGTAGTGGCTCCAGCACTGAAATGATAATCCAGGCTATCTGGCATCTAGGTCAGATCCATTTTTTCTCTGGCTGTATATTCCAGGGAGTGTAGAGCTGTATTATGGCCAATACAATATTCTTGATTTGTTTTTTTTTTTTTAGCCTTGCTATGAAACTGTGAAAGTATGGCTCCAGGAAAACTTACTGGCAGTGGGAATCTTTGGATTGTGCACAGCTATGGTGCAGGTACAGTTTAATATCAATTTTCAAATCCTAAATAATTGTAACTAAGTAAACCACAGATTCAGATATATACTCTGCCTAAGCAGGTTTTAAATCTTGCAGAATTTTTGTCTACCATCATGCGAAAGTATTAAGTACTTTGAGTTTTACTTTAGTTAAAATACTGTGTACAAGACATAGAACTAGGAATACTGCACAGTGTTTTATGATGCACTGCAAAGAGCTGGCACTTTATCAAGTGGTTTATATAAGACTGAAACTGGACTTGGGACGGGAGACTGGACTCTAGACACCTAATCAGGGTAGGATGAACTGCCTTTAGGGTGCCTGCATTTGTCCAGTTATTCTCCAGAGAGGACTTAGGCTAAATACCCAATTTCAGCATAGTCTAGAGAAAGCTTAAGTCTTCAACCTCATCCCTCAGGCCCGGGGTAAATTACAAATCAGGATGTGGTGCCCATTAGTCAACCCTGCCAATAAACCTATGCTCCTTTACTATGATTGGCATAGACATGCCTATCAGATTTTTGAGTTGCAGTCCTTTCCACTGTGACTTTGGTCAGAGAAGACTCTGTTGTCCACCACTTTGTCTCTTACGTGCCTGTGCCTTTAACCCAGCCTGCTGTGGTTGTGCCAGTCTAAGCACCTGTGGCACAGCCTGAGGATACACGGGTGAAAGTTGTGCTGGAGCTCAGGCTGGTTCAAAGTCCCTTTCCTAAATTCAGTGAAGATCTAGCTTTAGTTTCCAGCTCCCCCTCTCTCACACTAAACGTGCAAGCACAAAGGATGGCATTGCTAAGCTAATTAACACCATGTAACTGCAGATTAACTCATGGTTGTTTGGTTTGGTTGTTTGTTTTTTTTTAATTTGCCTGGTATGCCACTAGCAGCAGCAGGAGAGAGCCTGCGATCAGTATTCTACTCACATTCCCAATAACAACAGATTAGGCAGAATGGCACATATCTTACTCTCTCATATGTCATTTATTGGCTGCAACTTATTAATGCAAATGCCTGATGCCTCACAGGCCCAAATTCAGAGTTTTGGGGTTTGTTCCAGTATAATAAGCAGATATGCTTAGAGAAAAAAGCACAAGATCATATGGCAGACAGGCAATTTATGACTGTTGTTAATACATTACCATGATTAAAAAAAACCCAAACCAGCTTTTGAGCATCCATTCAGGATTTAGGGTATCTTTATAGGATACACTAAAAACCCCCAGCAGCCTGTGGTCAGAGTCCTTCTCATAAATACCCTAAGTATATTAAATTTCTAAGCCAATACTATCTTTCTGGCAGAAAGACATTGCTAGTTTGCATGGGAGGAAGCACTTCAGACAATTTAAAAATGCAAATTCATATTCCTAGTAAATGCTGTGCAATGCAGGGAAAACACCTCAGAACACAACAGATTTTCAGTCTGCCTTCCAGCTGCCTGGTGTGATTGAATCTACCTGATGACAAAAGTTTCTGTGTGCTGTCACCTGAAATTAATTGGGCCCCCTCTCTTGCTGCTGTTTCAGTTGTGTTCTGGCCCATAGCATGTGGCAGTTTTTCATGTTAGCATCTCAGACAATCATAGAGTCACATAATTTGAAGGATATAACAGCACACGCAACAGAAGAATCTTCCTCAGTCGTGCATGCTTCAAATTATAAACCAAGTTCAGCCACCACTGTTTTGTTACGTAGCTGTCCCTGAAGGTGGAGACTTCCAAAAGGCCAGTGCTTGCTACAAACAGCACATCAAAACCTAATAATCTGATTTCACTGTGGAAGAGTGAGACTTGAGGAGGATTAACAACTTTATAACCATTTTTACTTCATAAATATAATTTTGTGTGTGTGTGTGTATTCATATATGCTTTCAAAGTACTCATTAACAGGAACTATTACTCATGTAAAAACTAAATTTGAAGTGGTCAAATTAAGTGCTTAAAACAGAATTCATACCCTAAAATTTTCTAGCTGGCAGCCCTTCATTTCAGTGACAACTCTTACAGTGGTGGTGCAAAGGGAAAGTAACAAGCACTTAGTACATTCATATAGGTACTTCAGCTGGAAAGAAAATAAGACTCTCTCCCCCATCCCCTTTTGATGAAGTAATCCACCAGAGACAGCACAACAGGTCAGTGCTTAGCTGGGAGAAGAACCCCCACCTCCCTGCTGCTTCTCTTGAATAGGCTGAGTAGAAAAACACATCCATTGTTGATGAGGCATTGATGGCCATGATTAATGCATGTTCAGTCTCCAGTGATTCCCCCACAGGGACCTGTGCACACATACACTTGGAAAAGTAAAGTACAGTCAAGTAAACCACAGCATCTGTAGGGCCAGGGATTAACCCAATGTCTTTCAAAACAACAGGTACAGGGACCCCCACAGAATACCTACACAACTGTGGATTGCTACTGTAAAACATTTTCAAGCAAAAGGCATCCAAATTTTTTTCAATATACCTCTTTCCAGTATCTGTGGCTGCTTTTGATGGAGAAATCAACTCTCCCTTGCTCTCACTGTCCATTCTGTAAGACAGCAATACAGATAAGGACAAAAGGCAGACAGACTCTAAGAATAGAACAAGGACATGAACAGGCAGGAAAAGCAGTATGTGATATGTCCTCCTGTGTGTGAACAAAACTAGTGTCATGCTTTTCTCTTTTTTTTCTTGTTGTTTCAATAAATAGGGTTTTTTTACTTACTGAAAAACGATTGTTTGTTGTTTCTTTTCTCTTAGATTCTCGGACTCACCTTTGCAATGACCATGTATTGTCAGGTAGTCAAGGCAGACACCTACTGTGCATAGATACCATTCCCAATCTTTCTGCTTCTCCTCCAAAGGACACAGGAGAAATCTCCTTCATGCTCATTCATCTGACCTTTCCCCACCCCCCTTTGTACTATAAACTGTGTATAATGCTATCTTTCTGAAGATTTTGTGAATCACCCCACTTTACTGAAGGAGGAAGAAAAGAAAAAGTCAGTACTTGAACTGGCACAGGTAGGAAGCAGCCTTGTCTTTAAGCAGAGGAAAACCAAAAAAGCAATGGTTCCTTTTCCATGGCCTGTGGCGAGGCAAGAGAGGCTGCTTACAAGGGGCTGACTGCAAACCTATGTTAGGAAAAGATGGCACTGAGGCAACCTCTGCAAAAGCTGCCGGGCTGCCTTCCTGCATTTCCCAGTCTGGAAGAGAGGACGTAGAAAACAAATGTTCTTCAGCAAAAAGATACAGAGTAGCTAGGACTGAATGCAATTGTAATTTTACTACAGTTTGCACACAGCTAAAATGTCAAGATCAAGCAGCCCTGCCTCCAAGTGTCTCAAGATGATTTTGTAGCCAGGAGAGGATCATCTTCAGAAGTGCATTGTTTTAAAGGAGTATTTTTAATCTTCCGTGCCGCAGAGTCAGGCTTTTAATCAGAATCTGTACAGCGAGATCTTGGCTGTTAATGGAAAACAATATTGGACATTGCCTCACTTCCTAATTGCCAGTGGCATATTGATGGTTGACTGCATATGTTATATATATTACATTCATAAACACATACTTTTCTGAAAGGAGGTGAAAATACCCAGCATCTAACCTCAGAAAGAGGAAACCTTCTATCCTATTTTACATTCCAACTGAAATAACCAAGTATTATTTCTTGTACAAGGCACTATCACTTATACCTCTGGGAAACAAGTAATTACTTTCAGCTGTATCTTCATTTCAGTAAACAACTTGTGAGTGGGCTCTCTCTGTCAGTCTACTATGGTTTTATTTATCATCCCCGTTTCAAGTAAGTCTGCCAAAAAATATCACTCATTTCCATGCTTGAAGATGTGTACAAAGCTGTCAGCTGTTCCTTCCCTGAATGTCACCATTCCATTAATTTACTTTGGGATAACATCATCTGCAGGTATGATAGAGTTTGCCTTGCTGAGGAAAAATCTTTCGCACATTGCTCATTTTTCTGAGAGTTATTAAGACTTCAGATGCTTTTATGCTTACCTTGTTTTTTTCCTCCCAGCTGCACGCTGACAACAGCCAAGACACATCAGTCTCTGTTAGAACTGGAGTCACTTCTCAGTGCTCTTTTTTCAGATGCATTTTTCTTCACCTAGCTGCTGGTTAGAATATAATCCACACTTTCTAGAATATAATGGAATCGCAGAAATATGCAGCAATCAAAACCATTCCTTTCCTAACTAGGGAACAGCCACTCATTGATAACTGAAGTAATTGATGTAGTACCCTTCTATGCATGTCTTCTGGTGATGAGGTTAAAAGCCAGATGTGTCCTATTGTTCAAACAAATAATTCCCTGCCAGCAAACAGCTCCAGGTAGTGCATGTGTGCCAGGGAGAAGCTGAAGCACCCCAGGGAAAGGACAGAGCAGGGACCAGGCAAACAGAGCAATGCAGATGGCCTGCTCCTCTCAGCCAGCATTTGTGGAGCTCTCAGCCACTGTCACTTAGAGCAGAGAGCTGTCCATGGAGCACTATTTTCCCAGGACGCTGAGTGCAGCCATTCCTGCAGACTGGAAGCATGCAGCAACCTCACAGGGAAAGTTACCTTGCTTCCAACAGCAGGTGTCAGCTCTGGGTGACATTTTGCATGCTTTGATTAAAAGGCAAAGCACAAAGCTGGACTTGCCAACCCACAGCCTATTGAACAATCTCCTTTACACCCATAACTAACACTTTTCTGGGTTTCTGCATTATTTGACAGATTCACTCTCACTCATCAGATTTGGGAGGTTTTTTTGTCTCTGCTGATTTTTTGCAGTCTTCTCACTCTCAGGCATGAGCTACTCCATATTTTCTGGGAAATTGCTTAGGACAGTCTGGTGTTTAAAAGAGCAATTATTTTCCAAAATTTTACCCCCATGGGGCATTTAGCTGTACAGCCTAAGGTAAAAGTAATGTATTCTGTGCAATTTTTGTGGCTTCCCAATCACTATCACAGCAACCTCCCCCCCACTAAGGATTTTACTGTCATGCAAACAAGCCCCAACATACCCAAGCTGAGCAAGTAGCCCACACACAGGTGCCCTGTACTCCAAAGCAAGAGGCTCACTCATGTTGCAGTCACCACAGTCTCCCTGCTCTCTGCTTCTTGAGCCCAGACTGACCTGCAGACTGTCCTGCTCTGCAAAAGATGGTGTAAGTGTGTTCCTTCCCTCTCTCTACTCTGTTCTTTTCTTAACCTGCACAGATACAATTCCAGGTTAGCTGTACCATTAGTTCTTGCCTAGTTTGTACACAGGGGTGCTTCTGCTGACAGCTCAGAGTTCCTACCACTGAAAAGCAGCATGACACAATGATGAATACATTCATAAAACATTGATTTTTTTTTTTTGAGACAGATAAAAGGTAGACAAGTCTATTTGTAGTGATCCCTGCCATTAAAAATTAACACAGAGACAGCAGGCTGATGATGGTTCAGTTGATGGGAGCAAACCATTGTGCAGAACTCCCACAGAGAGCAACTCTTATCAATTTGCTTGATGGTGGTGTAGAGAAAAGAGAGATCACAGACCCTTCTCCTGTGAGTCTCACAGTAATATCTGCTGAGCTCTTAGAGAATGCTTCTAGACTTCAGCTAAAGCTTCAGTGGAAAAAAATAGGAGAAGCAGACTGGAGACAAGTCACATTTTGTGGTTTCCTCTAATCATTTTCCACAGTTTAGGTGTCTTTACAAGATAAACTTCTTTGGTTTTCAAAAACAAGTACCTAAAGGGAGTATAAGCAACCCTCACTTTGTAAATTCCAGTCACTGCAACAAAAACAGTTAGGGGTAAAAACCAAAACAGAACAAAAAACCACAAACAAACAAAAAAAAAAAACCCAAGCAGACAAACAAACAAAAAAAAAAAACCCAGATCACATATTGCTGCTAATAATTCTATTTAAAATACTCTTCTTCCACTACAACTGAGATGCTACTGCAACTCGTTCATAACTGGACTGTTTTGTATATTTGATGTTATTAACTCTCTCCACACAGACCAAACAGCTGTTACAGTGCTTACAGCATTACCAGCACAATCCAATTTCATACCTCTGAACATACTGCATATAACAAGCCTCAGACTTAACATATTTTCTTAAGATCACTGCATCCTTTCTCTGCTGACAAGGTCAGAAGATTTTGTGATGTGTAACAGCAACAATCTTTAAAAAAAAAAACACAAAAAGCCAAAAAAAAAGACAGTTCCATTTTACACATTAAACTGGTTGATTATATATAAGTAACCTGTAGTACATAATATCCATTTGAAAGGCTGCTGATATTGAATGCAGGCAGAGCAACACAGAAGTCATTCCAATTGCTTCTATTAGTGTCTTGTCACTTTTAGTAAAGCCTTTTATATTATTGTGACATCTTTAAACATGAAGGAGGACTCAACACATTTAAATTAAAGACAGAACCAAAGGCAATAAAGGAGCACTCCTAATTTATTCTCATGGCTGTTTCTGCTTAATAACAAGATATGAAGGCACAGGGCATATGACTGAACCTACTGAATTCAGCAGCATCAGGATTTAGCTTTTTAGATTCAGCCCAAATATACTTTTGGCTTTTCATTTTCACAATTATTTTAAAAAAAACTCCCCAAACTGTATATTTAATAGAATATGGTTTATTTTCCTGTACTGTCACTAGCAGCCAAATCTTATTACTTGTGCCACAGAATTACTTAGCTCCTCATCATACAGTGCACGATCACTGCAATACACTTCAGTTTCTGTTCTATGAATAGTTCTTTGGTCTCCCCCTCAAATTAAACAAACTCATAAAAGTTTATTCTTTGATCAATAATTAGCATTTAAATGCAGCATTATAGGATTTATCATATGGAGAGGAAGGGACTGCACAGAAGCTGTAAAAATCCTCTGTCTTGCATCATCAATAGGGCTGCTTATGGAATCCACCCCAACCCTCACTTCTCACAAACTGATGAGAACTGGTCACACAGAGTACACACTGAGTGACTGGGCTGCCTCTTACACCTTCCCAGGGCAGGACAGGAGGTTTTCAGCATGGACAAAGTCACAGCCTTTCGTTTACCCCTTGGCTTTGGTGTTGTGCTATAAATGCGGCACCAAAGGTAAGCAACAGAAACCAGCAGTTGATTGTGGCATTATTTAAATCCAGACTCCTTATTTACTCTAATTTATCTACAAGAATTTGCTAAGTGTAAATGATCTGCATAGATACTGAGTTAGATAATTAGAAAACACGTTGGGACTTGCCATGGGAAATCTTGTTTGGATTCCATTGTGAATTCTCCTCCCTTGTCACTGGTCTCTTACCACAGTGGGCAGTCTCCTCTGTTCTTTGGATTTTGTTGCTGCAATTACAATGGTACATTTTTGTGCATTCATATAAAGAACAAAATTTAAAATATACCTTTTATTTTTTAAAAGTTATTAAATATTCTTTAAAGTTTACAACAGAATGTCTTTTGTATTCTTTATAAGCAACTGCACTACAAGCTGAACAGTGATTCTATACAGACCCAGAGATGTGTGTGTGCGCGAGTGGGGGCAAGTACACACACACATACTGTATGCAATTTAACAAAACCCTACAGCTTTCTACTTCTTTGTAATTTCTCATTACTTTTGATTTGACCTATCCTTCCTTACAAATTTATTATTATTATTTATGTGGCTTACCTATTTCCAGTTGCATGCACACCTCTCTTTCCTTTTAAGGGCAGGCAACCCTTTATTTATCACATAAAAATTATGTGATAAGCAATTCAGAAACTGCTGGGAGATCAGGTTTAGTGTTAAAAAAATACTCAGACCCACACCAAATTATTTTGTGTTCACAACTTGTCTGTTACTGATAACTTTGAAATAAAAGGACTTCTCTTTTTCTGAGGTAGTTGCTTACATTCAGAAATTACGTAATAAAACTTGAAAAATTAACACCAGAATGTTTTTAAATGGAACAACTAGGACCTTGTACTGTGTCAAATCAGAAGAATGTCTGGTTAGCCAGGTACGTTATCTGCAGTCATGTCTAACACTGCCTTTTTTTATACAATTTGTTGTATCCTACAGGTCAAATATCTTTGCAAGTGAAATTGCCTCTAAACTGTACATTCTGAACAACACAAGTGTACTGTTGAAATTGTTATGGAAGAAGTAGAGACCCAGGGGTTTTAGAGTTTATTGCAGGAAGCATCATAAGGGATAACTCACATATTTGATGGAAGTTTCTTACAGCTCCCTCACTTTAGGAGAGATGTTTACATTAGTTGAATTGTCTTGATCCTATTAAGTGCACCACTAGGTGGTCTCATCAGCCACATCTATCTTTAATCCCTTTCTGACTTGGTGAAACTTTACACTTTAGTCCTGCAGTATAGCAGTGAATTTCACAATTTCTTTATGTCGCATTTAAAAAAGAATCCTTCTTACATGGATTTTAGCATTGTTGCCTTTCAATTTCATTTACTCACCATTGGTTCTGTACTTTAGGAACGATAACTTAATGATGCTTACAGAAATACATGGGCTCAGAGCAGCAGTATTACCTTTACAGCTTAATTTGCCTTTCCAGTAGAGCTTAACCCTGGGTAATTGAGTACCCTATTGATTTTTAAGATCCCATTGTTTCAAACAACTAAGCCCAGTGTACCTTCCCCCAGTAGCTATCCTGTCTGTCTTTGCTTTTGTACTACATCTTAACCAGATGAGTATTTCACCCCACAATCTGCTATTTTTCCAAAGTACACTTAACACAACCTGGAAATATCAGGCCTAGCTGATTATCCTGGCTGTGTAAAACAAAGTACTTTCTGTCTGCATGGCAATAATTTTCAAAGAAATTTAAGGGCAGCTTATGAAGCTTCAGCCAAAGTTTTATCTTGACACATTAAAAGTGCAAAACACAGAGCCCTATGTTTCTTATCTTACCATGCTAAAACCCCCAAGCAAATAAGAAATCTGTCATTAATAACTCATCTGGCAAATACCATTTAAAAGACTGTTTTTCTGAAATCCCATTAGTTGTCTAAGGTAGGTCACTTTACTCTAGGCCTTGCTTCCTTGTCTCCCCCTGCAATCAGCTGTTTCCCCATGGAAATACTGTCTGTTCACTAGAAATCCTAGGGTTTGTTGACCTGCAAGTAGAGCTCAGTTTACAGTCCTCCCTCCAACAGCCAGAAAATATTCACTACCAAATCTACACCAGTGTGTGTTAGACAGCTGAACAGAAGTTCTGTGTCTTAGGATGAGGGTTTTTAATGAAGAAATAGCTGATCAGTTGAACTGATTTCTCAAACAAGTTCTTAGTATCTTTTATGTAGAAATCATTTAGGCAGAGCAGAATATTTTGTTACTACAGAATTGCTTAACAGACACTTCCCTGTATTTGCAATTGAAGAATAATTTGAAAGGATGGGATAATTATCCACTATAAACTTCCCCTTATATTCCATGGCACTGCTACTACAGAGTATAGTTCAAATCACAGGCAACAAAATAAAACATGTAACTGTATTTAGTTAAATACATAGAAAACAAAAATCTATGTAAAGGAAAGTACAGCATAAAAAACTCCCAATGTTAATGTATATTGCATATGTCTATGTCTCATATGAACTGTGACAAGAGTTTCAGGTGTAAAACATTCATCCTGAAGATTAACTAAAATTTACTGGAGAAATACAGGGATTTTGGGAACTAGTTTCTCAAAGTTTATTCAGATGCACCTCATTATCTCCCTCCTCCACAAATGCCCTTTGGCCCTTAAGCTTAAGTCCATGATTGCTCCTTCCACCTCTACCATTTAAATCTGCTTTTCTGCACAGAAAAATATGTTGTCAGTCACAGTATCAGTGTGTCAAGTGCAGAGAGGATTCAGTTGTTTGTATAAAGTTTAGTGCCCAATGCTAAGACATGTTACATGGCTTTACAAAATTCAGGTTTGATACTGATTTAGAAGACCACAGTCTCTACAGAACAGAGCAGAATAAGTATTGTGACAGAGAAATTCATGCAGCCTGGTTGTGGACCTATGTAGTGACTGAATCTGAATTGCTCTTAATGTCCTCAGTTCCTTGATGCAAGCCTGCAAATGGCTAGACAAGCACTGTTATCAAGCAGAACTGTCACTGGCTGTTTAGCACGCTCCAGACAGACTAATGCTGCAGGCATTCTTTTTCCATTTTTTTTTAACCCAGTTTACCTTGGAAACTTGTTCAGTGTTATTGTATCAGCCACAGATGCAATTAACGGATTCTGATATTATATCTCGGCTTGAATAATAAGCACCCAGGATACTGAGGTAAAAAAATGCCTCATCTTAGAAATTATGCATTTTTTTGTTCTTTTGAAATGCTCACCTGCACCCATACACTCTTAAGGTGACTGGGGCAGCGTATGCATCCCCACAGTTTGTACTGTGGCAGCCCAACTGTCCAAGATAACTTCTATTAAAAAATAAAAAAAAGTAAAAGTGTGTTTGTGTAATTCTCAGATCTCTGATTTTCAAGCTGTCATTTCTCAAGGAACAAACCCTCTCCCACCCTTAAAAGAGTTAGAGCTGTTTGCAAACTCAATTAGGATGAAGCATTTGCAAATACTCCAGGAAAAGAGCACTCCTGTGTGTTGATTCTAATGCTTTTTTGGCACCCTACCTCTCACTCCCTAATCAAATACCAGGTCTCTTATCACAGTCAAGGTCTCCAAAAGCTTTGTTGTAATCTCAGAACAGCACACAGCCTCCCTCCCTCCCTCCCCC
>NW_005054312.1:9415396-9450853 GCF_000277835.1 Geospiza fortis
ATGGTCCCCTGTGTTAATGTCACTTGAAAGCCAAACTGGCATTAGTTGAACAGGGAGGCTGGATGGAAGCACAGGGCAAGCTCTTTGGGTAAATTCTTCATGCTGTAAGCTCAGCTGCAGGAACTGGACACACAAATATGTTAGAAATAGTAATATAACCCCCTAGAAGCCAGAGGTGCTTTGACTATGCTGGTGAGCAGCTAAGTTATGGTCTCTTAAGGGCAGAGTTGCCTCAAAACCTCATGACTGAAAACACTCCTGCTTTTGGGGGAAAACCAGAAATTGTGAACTCAGACCTGTGCACAACAGAAGGAATTATGACTTTGCAAATGCAAATACAAGAGAGTACATAGACTGAATTGATGTGTCATATAATTACTAACTCACTTTCCCTAAACAAAATAATTCACCAGCTTGGAAGTACAGCTTGTTGTCATGGAACTTGCTTGATATTTGGTGCTAATAAAAATTGAAGTTTTAAATCTCCCTGTGAAGTCCGTGCATTGAAGTTCTTCCCTATTAAACACCTTCTTATTCCTGACTGTGCACCACAGCTGGTTACCCTGACACAAAACATCTTCATTATCAAAAGGTCCTTTGAAATAAGTGCTCACAGGTTTCAAAGAAGAATTATCACAGGAAAAACCGGCACAATTAAAGGCTTGCTGCAGATCACACTCTCTTATTCCTGATGGAATCAAAACTTAATGTACATTTGGAAAATATATGCGCTTGTGTTCTTCTCCAAACCCAAATATTCCAATGTAAGCAATCTTTGCAGTGGGTGGCACAGGATTCCAATTTATCCAAATATCTGCACCACGAAAGGTGAAGAAGAAAAGGGAAAGTAAAAATGACAGGTATGAAAAAACCATAAATGAAGATTAAGAGAGAAGGTTGGAAATGGACAAAAGATCTGAGGAGTCTGGTTTTCCCCACTGTAAGGTACAAAGAGCAGCATCCCATGAAACATGTGGTGAGCCCATTCAGAACAGGCCCTGTGTCCTGTTCCAACTACTTTCCTGTTCTCTTCAGACTGCAATCCCATCTATTCCCCTCCTAGGTGCAGCAGGTTCACCAAGCTAGTGAAGGACACAAGAATTCTCAGATGATGAGCAGCTCTAAAGGGTACAGAGCTGTACCCTTTACCCTGTGATTTCTCTTACATCCTCCAAATTTCAGTTCTTCCAGCCTAGCAGGAGATCAATCCTGTGCAGTGGCATTGAATTTATATGTAATTTAGACAGTATTGAAAAATGTTGAGGATAACGGGATACATCTGTAGGTCCTGAGGAAACTGCTGGATGAAGCTGAGCCATTATCCATCATATCTGAGATATATAGCAGTGCAGTGAAGTTCTCACTGACTGGAAAAGGGGGAACATAACCCCCATTTTTATAAAGGGAAACGTGGGATTCCTGGAGAACTACAGGCTCATCAGTCTCACCTCACTCCTCAAAAAATCATGGAGCAGATTCTCCTGGAAAGTATGCTAAGTCACATGGGAAATAAGGATATGTCTGGGGGACAGCAAACATGGCTTCACTAAGGGAAAATTACACCTGATAAATCCAGTGGCCTTCTCTGATGGGCTTACAGAGGTGGAATAAGGGAAGAGTGTCTGCCATGACATACCTGGACTTGTACAAAGCTTGACACTGTCCTGCACAACAGCCTTGTCTCTAAACTGGAGAGACACTGGTTTGATGGATGGACCACTCAGTGGATAAGCAACTAGCTGGATGGTGACTCTCCAAGTCCAAGAGGAGACCAGGGAAGAGTGGTGTTCCCTGGGGGGTCCAGGAGGACTGTTGGGACCAGCACTATTCAACATATTTGTCGGCAACATGGGCTGTGCGATCGAGTCACCCTCAGCAAGACTGCAGACAACACCAAGCTGTGAGGTGCAGTCAACATGCTGGAGAGAAGAGATGCCATCCTGAGGGGCCTGGACAGGCTGAAGAGACTGGCCCATGGGATCTTCAGGAAGTTCAACAAAGCCAGGCACAATGCCCTGCACCTGAGTCAGGGAAATCCTGACAGGCTGGGCAAACACAAATACAAATACAGGACTGAGAGCAGCCTTGAGGAGAAGGAGTTCAGTGCTGTTGGCAAGAAGCTTAACAGAACCTGACAATGTACTCTTGTATCCCAGAAAGAAAAGCAGGTTGAGGCTGATTCTCTCTCTACTCCACTCTAGTAAGATCCCATCTGCAGTACTGCATCCAGCTCTGGGGCTCCTGACATAAAAAGGACGTGGACCTGCTGGAACGGGTCCAGAGGCGGCCACAAAGATGCTCAGAGGACTCAAACACAATTCCTGTGAGGATGAGGCTGAAAGAGTTGGGATTTTCAGGCTGGGGAAGAAATAGATATTAGAAATAAATTCTTGACTGTGAGGGTGGTGAGGCACTGAAACATATTCCTCAGAGGAGTTAATGGATGCCCTATCCCTGGAAAGTCAGGCTGAATGCGACTGTGAGCAACCTTATCCAGAGAAAAGTGTCCCTGGCTCACAGCCAAGGGATTGGAACTAGATAATCTTAAAGGTCCTTTCCAACCCAAATCATTCTATGGTTTAAAAGAATTCAGCATGTCACAGGTGATCTGTCACAGCTGCTCTGTCACTGTTACATGGAGTACAGTATCCTGCAACTGAAAAAACTTTCTTAGTATCAGTGCAACTACACAGAACACAAGAGTATTCAGCTACACAGACCTAGTGCTGAACAACTGACTACTCTGGTGCCTTACATGCACAAGCAGCTCTGGTGAAGCATTAAAGAGAAATTCAGGATAACACTGCCACTCTCAGTGCTGATGATGCAAGCTTATTTCATTTTCAATTTAATTTAGTGAGCTCTCACTGAAATGAAAGACTCCCTGAAAGCTTTATAGCATGAAGTGAAATGGCAAATTAAATTGAAATTGAGATAATCCCCAGAAATGTATACAAAACTAAAGCAACTCAAAGTCTAGACACCTTTCAGACTGTCAAGTTTTTATAAAAATGAGAAAAAGCAATCTCCTATAATTCTCAAGCTTTTCAATCTGTCTGAGGACATCCCAGAATGCACCACATTGTGTCTACACTATCATTGCAGCGGGACTATGCAGATCTCTATCACAGAATGAAGTACTATTGAAACGTGAACCCAAAGCACCAGAGAATTTCACACACAGGAGTTTACAAAAACCTATTTCCTCTGTCTACTTTATTGAGATCACATATCACAAGCATCCATGTAGTTTGCACTTCAGTATTTTCAAATAGCAGCATTTGCTTGTTTGAAAGCCTAAGCAAGATCTCTGTTCAGGTAGGAAAGTTGCTTAACTCTGCAAGTTTATTTTTTTAAGTCTGTGTAAAACTGTTTCTGCAGCAAAAATACAATAAGTAAAAACCCACAAGGAATCACACTCTGGGTGTACAGATGTGCACAGAAGGAATATAAGACCCAGGAATGAAAGTAGATTTCCCAGTAGGCAAAGTTGAGCTGTAGTTTCAGTTAAGTCTTCAGTGAAATTTTTGAAGCAGAGAATATGATGATTCCCCAGGGAAACCGCACAACCACAATGCCTTCGCATATTTAAAGATTATCATTCAGGGCTTTTAAATCGAGCTCTGTGTTTCCATTAATCCACTGAGCTGCCAGCCCAATCTCACACTGGCAGGCTCACTGCTCTCTAACAATTGAGAGCTTATTAAATATTAAGGTCTTAATCTTAAGTACTTCTGTTTGACTGAGAAATTCTAAACAGTGTGCAGAAGATAAACATTTTCTCACTAATATATACATATATATATATACACACACACATACATCTACAGAGAGAGAACAGTATTAGATAAAGGCAAATGTCCCCAGAATAGCAGGAGAGTTGTGTAATAAATCCATTCATTTTAAAGCAGCCCATGTATCCCCACAGTCACATCCCCTTCCAGTTGTCTAGATCCAGCTTTCACAGGTTTACCTCTGAAGGACAAAAGCTCACCTCTTTCCTGGCCTTGAAATGCCAGCTTAGGAATTAGAAAGATAATCACAGCAGGATTCACAATACTCTAACAATGCTACACTACAGGTAAAGAGAAAGACAAGCAGTTTTAAATGTACCAGGACCAGAAGCATGTCTGGTACTTGACTTTCCATTCCATTGTTTTCAAAAGCATTCACCTAAGATAGCTTTTGCTTAAAAAATAGGCTAAAATGCATAAGCTGGATGTGCGTCCAGTACAAGCTTTTCTGAAAAAACATTTTCTACCTAACAGGGACAGGGGTCATCTAGTCAGATGCTTTACTTTCCTCTTGTATTTTAGAAGGATCACTTTAGATCCAGAACAACTTGGGGTGGGTTGTGAGAAACCGGGACAGCTTTTTTAGCTGATATTTTTAGATTTTTCATACTAATAAGGCTTTCCACTAGACCCAACAGTAGAAGAGATGGTGACTGAGAAAATGGCCAGCAGCAAAGGAGGGTCCTGTTTCAGGATCTGTCTTCTGAAAAGGATGCTGAGTGCTGAAATGCCATTTGCCTCTTACACAGATCTGTATGCGAGCACTGCCACCCCCTGAAGCAGGCCTGTGCTATCACAGGAGTGTGGCTTGTTACACTGTCTATAGAAAAAAGACTTTCCCAGATCACAGAACTCCTCTGCCTTCTTTCTCTGAGCACCTCTCTCCAACCCAAGTTCTCTGCTGGAACCAGACCTGCTCCTCTCCTCACAGCATCACCATTCCCCTGAGGGCTGGCACGCTGAAACCTCTCTGCCAGCAATCAGAGCCACATCAGCTTCCCTACAAACAAACTTCAATTTCCCTTTCTAGACAAGCTCAGACATCAAACAATGGTCAGGCAGGCATTACACCACAGGAGCGAAATGCAGATCTTGCCAAGAAATGAAAGAAATACGGAGCTTAGAGCCTGTGTGTAACATGCAAACCTAGAGATGAAACAAAACTAGAATAGTGGAATTAGTGCTGAGGTAAAACACAATGAAGCAAAACATCAAGCAGCTGCCTGAGGCTCTTTCAGCAGAGAGCTCAGCACAGGCTGGTGGATACCCTGTCCTGCTCTATGCCAGTGGACACCACTCTGACATGGGTAGCTCATGGGCACTGTCATTCCCATCACAATATTTACACATGGGCCCAAGAGTAGTTGCAAAACCAATATACTCACAAAAATTTTCCATTATTTTTGTCAGATCTCAAAATGCAAACTACCATTTGGATCCATTTTGGCCAGAGGTTTAGCTGAGACTCAGCCTCATGTTTCCCTGACCCATGGCATCTACAGGGCCATCAGTATGGGACAAAGTACTTTCAATTCCTGATATCCACAAATAACATTTCAGAAAAGCAATTTCTGCAGTTAAAGTGCAATAAAGTAACAAGGTACTGAGGGCTAGAAAATACATAAGGCTTCAAATGCCCTGGAACAGATAATACAGTATGCAGAATTATGTAACTCATTTTGTACTGCAAGTCAATCCCTTTATTAAAAGGGGATTACAACAACCACAGCATTTGGTGTCACTCAGACACACATAACCCATGTATTAACTCCTGAATATGCAAAACTCAATTTGATGATATGCAGCTGCAGTCTGCTTGTCCTGTCTCCCATTCCCCCTCCCCCAAGCTTTTTACCAACAAGAATGTCAGTAGCTCAGATTTAAATTTCTAAAGAAATGGGGGTTTAACATTTACCCAGAACTCTGTGAATGTCTGTCCTTCCTCCACTAGTGGCCCATATGGCCAGAAAATTGTAAGGTCTGTAGTGAGACAAAGTTTAAAATAAATAAATTATATTCCAACTCCTTTGTAAGACCTACAGGCCAGTCCTCGAAACAACACGGATTTGATAATGAAATGTTCTTCCATTTATCAAGAGGATCTTTTTCCCCCTGTCATCTACTTTGGACTGTTCATGCTCTATTCCATACTTGAATATCTATTTTATAAAGACAGTCTTTAGAAATACTAACTACACATGTTTACAAATGGTTCTTTATGCAAAAACACAGAATCTTTTTAATGAATAAAACACTTGAGGTGAAAAATCGCTTGAAGAAAACTAATGTGCTATTTAGGTAAGCACAGAAAGGAATTATTCTGATAATCTGCAGAACAATCCATGACTCATTAAATAAAAATAAGCTTTTCAGCTTCTTTCTAAATAAATTCTTTTATAATCTTGTCTCTTCATAAGTAAGCCAAGTTTCCCTTGCCATAAATTCTATTCCAATAATAATGGCAAATGATTGAGACATTTATCAGGACACAGGTAATCTGGAAGCTACACCAAACATCCCTCCTCAGGGTGATGCACATTTGATGGGCTATTAATGGAATCTTTTCAGCTGAGCATCCCAGGTTTTACTGTCTGGCAGAAAGCAAAGTTTTACAGTGGAAGAAAAGCACTGCATAGAGAGATACTCCAAGGTCTTACCAGGTGCTGGTGCTTTCAGTGCTGCATTTCCAGACCGCTCCAGTACAACCAGAAATTCAGAACCATTTTCATGTGCAGTGAGTCAAGCTGCTCTCCTCCTGCTCTGTTAGTGGGTGCAGTCAGTCTGAGGAACATATCCCCCATCACCAGGAAGAAACTGCCCACATTTAAGTGCCTGACACCTGCACTGTAGAATGCTTCATAATAAGCAAAGCTTTCATTATTTTGGGGTTGCCCTGAAATAAATAAATTCTTTCAGATGCTACTATTTACTTCTAGAAAAGCCCCAAGTGAGTTATTTAATGCTACCTGCACAAATAATCTTAAAACCCTTTTTATTACAAAAATAGCATTTTCAATAAAATCCGGCTAAGCTACACAATTTCATGGCATAGCTCTGTTCTCAGAAGTGTTTTCATTGTGCAGAACCAACATCTACTCCTCCATTCCAAATAATGGTTTTAAACTTCCTGCAGGATGGGAAAAAAGCATTACTACTTTCTTTATTCCTCCTATTCTTGCTGAGTCTACACAAGATGAAGCAGAATTATGTTTTCATTTGAGATTCATCAAAAGAGCTACAGTCAAGCTGAGCTGCACGGTTAAATTCTGTTTTAATTAGAAACGACAAAAATCCTTGAAAACAAATGGGCTCCCAAATATGCAAGTCAGTGGCAAAATGGTCCCTGAACACCAACAGTGACTGAATGTCAGCAGAGGAGAAAAAAAAAAGGTAAAAAAGCTTTCACTTGCAGAGAAAACAGCTTGGAAATGAAAGCTACCAGCAGTTTGACTCAGACATGAAAACACAGAGACCAAAAAGTCAGTCTTGAAAGAGAGAAGTACATTCTCTGCAGCACATACACAAGCCAAGTTTAAAAAGCACAAGGTTAGCCTTGCAAACATGATACACTACAGATCCTGCTCCTTTCTGTCTTTTTAGCTTACCCAGACAACATGCAGAAAGACCAGGTCGGGATGGAGAGAGGATGCCTCGGAGGAACAATTCACCTTATGACAGGAGGACTAACACACCATTATGCTCCTTTTGAAGTGTGACACCATGACTAGGAAAATAATCAGGCCTTTTAAAGATCCAGCTACTCTCTGTGGCTCCATGACTTATTGCAATACTTATTTCCTCCACCTGATTGCATGCTGTACAAATTACTATTTCCATTTATGCTTTGCATAACAACTTGTCTCTGTATCTACAAGCAAAGCCATTTTTCCTCAGTGCGTCATGGTGAGGGGAAGGACACATCAGTTCTCACAGAACCATGGCAGTGTGCTCTGTTCCCTCTGACATGCCCACAACCTCAGCTTGTTACCAACAGATTGTTCTGCAGTGAGTGATTTTGAGAAAACCCTCACAGTGTCAGTGATGCAGGGTCCTTACTTTGCTCTGGCTTGCTCAACTCAGCAGCAGGGTCTAGCCAGCATGTGGTGAGAGACAGAATCACAGAATACCCACAGCTGAAAGGGACCTACAAGGATAATTGAAACCCAACTCCTGTCTCTGCACAGCACAGTCCCAAGAGTCACACCATGTGCCTGAGGGTGTTTTGCCCAAATGCTTCTTGAACTCTGTCAGGCTTGGTGCCATTACCACTTCCCTGGGGAGCCTGTTCCAGTGCCTTAACATGCTCTGGGTGAAGAAACTTTTCCTATTATCAAACCTAAATCTCCCCTGACACAGCTTCAGGCCATTCCCTTGGGTCCTGTCACTGGGCACCAGAGGGAGGACATCAGGATCTGTCCCTCTTCTTCGCCTCACAGGGAAGTTGTAATTGCAATGAGGTCTCCCCAGGCTGAACAGACCAAGTGACCCCAGCTGCTCCTTGCATGGCTTGCCCACTAGACCCTTTACCTTCTTTAGATGCTTTCTAATACCTTTATATCTTTTTTATATTGTGGCACCCAAAAGTGCCCCCAGCACTCGAGGTGAGGCTGCCCCAGTGCAGAGCAGAGCAGAGCAGGACAATCCCCTCCCTTGCCCAGCTGGCGATGCTGTGCCTGATGCCCCCCAGGACACCCAGGGTAAAAAGCCCTGGCTCCCATTTGACTTTGAGACAGATTTCCTATCTGGCACTGCAAAAGTAATTTTCTCTTTTCTTTCCACTTAGTTCTTTGTCTGCCAGGTCTGTTTAAGGCTTGGAACACTCTCCATTGTACCTTTTTTCCCAATGCAGTTACCCCTAACAACCAAGGGCCCTGAGAAGGAAAAGGCTTCTCATACAACCCTGATGATTTCTTCTCCTATCCAGTTTAATACTGCACACACTTGAAGTTCAGATTATACACTAATATGTGTACCTGGGAAGGCAACAAGTATTTACAATATTCATGTTATCATCTGCAAAATTCACACAATAACTCTCAGCGCTCTGCTAATAAGCACTGGGGAAAGCCATCGCAAAGTCACCTCAGTTTTGACAAATACATATGCCAAGGACAGAGCACAGACTGCCAAAATATTTCACAGTCCTAGGGTCCAAGACAGACAATGCTCAAAAATGCAGAGGGATCATTGTGGAACACAGGGTTTTGGGTTTCATCTTGCTAAGTCTATCTCTCTGCAGGTCCTACAAAAGGAAGAAAAGGAGGAAGTGCTTTTTTTCTGAAAGGAATTGTTCTGCACCATTCCCTCCCTCTCAAGCAGCCATAAACGCTCTGTTTCTCTACTCGACCCTGCCCACCACCTTAAGAGACATGGGTAGATAAGCTCACTTGCTGCAGTCAAGGGGAGAAGATGAAATCTGAACACAAAACTGTGACCTTGCTCAGAAATCAGAAGTTTAAGCACTGTGTATTAGACACAACAGGAAAGTTTTCATTCTGGGGAGGATGATTATTCTCCCTGCCACTTTATATATTTATTTAACTCTCACTAAAGCTATTCAAAAAGCTGGTTCAGTAAAAAAAAAAACACCTCTTCAAAATTACTGATCATTCCCTCTTTTATCAAAGGCATTAATTCCAAAACTTAAAGCAAATGTTAAAGTTAAAATTTAACAGTCAGTGCTTAAAAATAGTTAATACACTGCTAAACCAGGCTTTCAAGACGTGCTCAGCCAATCTCCTGCGTGCAATTGCTTCATCACACCAACCACAATTTCAGGGTTGATGTGAATGGAAAAAGGAGGAATTAGATGGAATTTAAAATCCTGACCCACTGTTTGACTCAGAAAGTCCATCTAAAACACTTCCCAGCTAACAGCAAATGCAATTTCTTTTTAGCAGAAAGTTCTGAGCTATAAATCAGAAGTGGGATGCAGAGGCCTCATACTGCAGACAACAATTTAGTGCTGTAATTCTGAAAGCACCATTAAATAAAACACTTTATAGTGTTAATTCCAGCTAATTATATCAGCAATATACCCAGGCTCGAAAAACCAAGGATTTTAAGTTGGATCTACAGTTGTAAGATGTGATACAATATATTTGTAAAGGGAGACTGCTTGTCATTTATGAAGAGACTATTTACTTATGCTAGCAGAAGTGCTCTGCAGAAACTGTGCCAAACACCTCCACCTGGTTCCTCAGTAGCTCCAGCTCTAATGCAAAGACACTTTGGCTTTCACTTAGCCAGGATGATCAGTTGTTTTAATGAGGAAAATGAAAAATATTATTAGCACAAAGGTTTTTCCATATTAAGACATGAAAGAGCAGAGCAAAAATAACACAACCACTTGTTTTACACAAAAGCTCCCAGCACAGCAACTGAAACAGCACCTATAAACAAGGGGGAAATCAGCCTAGAAGTAGCTGCCATAAGCAGAGCTGAGCTATGTCACCCTTCCTCCCACAATATCACTCTAATAACTGTAGGGATTAGGGAGCCAGCTTTACAAATGGCATAAATTACTCTCTCCTCCTCTCTCTCAGTGTGGTCACACAACACTCCCAAGGCATCTTTTCCCTAACTTCCACAGCGCAAGGATGCCAATTTGCTACTGCTGGGCCTTCATATACGCATGATATACAAACATGTCTGCTGACAGAATTTATTGTGTTCAGCCCCCAAAGGAACAAAGGAAAACACAAAAAGATTGCAAAACCTGTAATAATAGCCACATCATCTACAGCAGCTTCTCTAGCCCACATGAGTTCACCTAAAAAATCAGAGAAGAAGCTGTAAAGATTGGGTGAAAATGGACACACACAGTCCTAAATAATATCTTACATTGGGCAGTAATTCTGTCTATTGGCTATTTTTAGTCACAGTCCCATCCTCCACAGCTGCAAGCAAACACAGCATATAATGGAGTATATGCTTTCCATCAGTGCACTACAAGAAAACTGATTGCAATATATTGAAAGTCCTACCTAGACCATTCCTAAATGAGACTGTAAGGAAGAATAGAAAAGTAATGTTTGCTGAAAGTTAGCAATGTTTGTATGGAGCTTTTTTTAAACTGCTTTAACACTTAAAAATAAAGGAAAACAAAATTCAGTATTACCTTTTGGAGAAGGATGAGCAGCAGAGGTAACCATAATGTGTAGACTTTACATACTGGAGGAAACTGTTGAAATCCCATAATCTTCTATGCCATCTGCACTAACCTTTGAGGAAGGTGAGGCAGAACACTCAGCCAGTCCCTGCTGCAGCCATACACAGAGCAGGAACTTAACAGTAAAAGATGACAAAGCTGGAAAATTAGATATCCCAGCTCTCAGAAAGTGCTCATGGATTTGCAGAAAAATGCAGCAATCTGGGAAGCCTTACAGCAAGTCACTTATGCAAAAAAACCCCATGTGTGCAGTCTAGACATGAGAGGGTCTGTGCCCTTCTGCCACTATGGGTATGTCCACTGAGATTAGTGGCTTCTGGTAAATGAAATAAGGAAAGTTAGGAGGTCTCTACAAAGACAATATGCTGCTTATTTACCCTAAACATTTCCACATGATCCTCATTACTGCTCTCAAAAAATCAGGTGGGCAAGGTAATAAATGCCCTGTGATTAAACTCTGCTCACACCTGTGCCCAGCTGCGAACTCACACACAAAGGGGCAGGGTTTTAGTTTATGTTCT
The DNA here is from genome assembly GCF_000277835.1 of Geospiza fortis. Classification (NCBI taxonomy): domain Eukaryota; kingdom Metazoa; phylum Chordata; class Aves; order Passeriformes; family Thraupidae; genus Geospiza; species Geospiza fortis. The sequence continues at coordinate 9,426,883 of NW_005054312.1, forward strand.
GCCTTCCCACACTAAACAATTGCTAAATTTTACTTTATTTGAATTCCACACAATGATGGAATAAAATATGATAATCTGTGTGCCAAATGAAGGCAGCTCGAAAGTGACCATCTGCTTTGGTCTCAGCAGTTAAATGGAGAATAAGTTCTAACATGCAGGAAGTCAGAGTAAAAGCTGACTTTAAAAGTTCTAAAAAGCTCTTTAAAAGCTTTAAAAGGTCTTCATTAAGAGTTTGTAAGAAACTTCTTTTTTGTTTCTAGGAAAAATAGCATACAAGTTTTCCTACAGTACTTTTACTAAAACAATTGTCAGTTACACTGTAACCAATTAGATATTGAAATACATCCAGAAAAGGTAACTGATATAAGTAGGAATATAAAACAACAAACTGTTTCAAGTTTTGAGTCTTAGATTCCATTCACCTGTATTTTTGTGCAAAATAACATTTTGTTACAATGTTCTCATTCCAATAGAATATATTTAAAAACACATTTTGCTTTTAATTTCATATACTAACAAGGTAAGTGATGTTAATTATTTTTGCAACTGTTTGAGTAAATAGCATTAATCCCGCTGTATTCCAGCTATTTTTTCATATTATGCTGGATTTTTTTCTAAAGAGATGATGTTTTTCCACAATGCAGACTATCAAAGTGATTGCCTGGCAGACTACAAAACACCAATTCAGGCTTACTTAATTTGCACTTATTACATATAAAAGCAATCACTGAAGGAATGTTGTTTTCAGCAAATAGTTGCATACAACCTCTTCAGGCTGCAGAGGTAGAATCCATCTGCTTTGTGCTGCCATTTGTTTAACTGACGTCACAGAGCTGTACTGTGTATTAATCAAAACAGTAAACTTCAAAAGACATGTCCCAAATTCAGGAGAGACTGTAATTAAAGTTCCTGTGAACATCCATTAGCTTTGCAGTCTCCACAGACGAGCATGCACAAAACACTTCCCCTACTTTTACAAATAATTACCACTGGTAGCTCACAGCAGAAATGAAAAGAGCATTTCATATTTTTGCTTGAACCTATAAACACTGAATTGTTACAACTCACTCAACAATTCTTTATAACTAAGAAGTGGTTAGAGAACCTGTTTTAGTATTGTCATCCTTTGGTCTACCTTATCACATTTTCTCTTCTCTTTCTCTCCCAACTTTCTTACCTGGAAGCTACACTTGGTTCTGCAGTTTCACACCTATATGTGGTAAAAAAAAGAAACTATAACATGAAATATTATTGCAGTTTTTCTTGAAGAGTAGCACCTCACAGTGAGACAAGTGAAACAACTTACATTCCACAATTCTCTGTTAGATCTTTGTCATCTCATTACAAAGATACTACGGCAGGTCAAGTTTTCAAGATGCACTTACCACAGGAGATAAGATGGGATGCTGTTCTCCCACAAGAATGGTCCATGTGGTCTTACAAGCACCCAGATAAGTCCTCTTTTCTGTCTCAGTAAGATACATAGTTGTATACAGATACAACCCCTGCCCAATACCTGTTATAAGGACGTGTGTGATGATAACTGACAATAAAAATACCAGCTTCGTATCAAAGGCCAGCTGCAACAGAATCAGCTGCTTCTTCTTTTTCTCAGTGAATGCAATAAAAATAGTGCAGAAAAATGTATTTATCTTAACCCTGTGTTGTGACAGTGGTCACAAGGGTTCTTGGTTGAGGGAAGAGATGAGAATATTGACTCCATTTTCAGAAGGCTTGATTTATTTTATTATATATATATTGCATTATAACTATACTAAAAAGAAATAGAAGGAAAGGTTTCATCAGAAGTTAGCTAAGCTAAGAATAGAAAAGAAAGAATGATAACAAAAGCAGCTCTCTTGGACTCTGTCCGAGATAGCTTGGTCCTTGATTGGCCATTAATTATAAACATCCAAGATGGGCCAATCCAGATGGACCAGATTCCACAGCAGCAGATAACCATTGTTTACATCTGTTTCTGAGGCCTCAGCTTCTCAGAAGGAAAAATCCTAAAGAAAAGATTTTTCATAAAGAGATGTCTGCGACACTGTGTAAGTCTCACCCAAAAAAAGAAAATCACCCAGAAATACAAGAGCATATGTCAGTTGGAAAATTCTCCACTTGGCATCAGGTAGAGAATGTAAAGATACCTTAACATTCATTGTGCTTGAGATCTTATACAAATACAAGGAAATTTTTCTTGCAACAAAGAATTTTTTCTTGCAACAGAGCCTGTATACAGGAAACCATTTTTTTTAAATGCATCTGAGAAAACTTAATGATAATATACTGTGTTCAAGTAAACACTTCCATTTCACTGCTTACTATATTAGGTGTAAGTTGTTTTAATAGAAACACTAAATATTTCTCCCCAGTCATACCCTTGATCCTTTATGTCCAGTATCTTTGGCCTTGCCCTGCCAAGTACCTCATTTTAGGAACACCTGCTTTTTTATCTAGGAATAAATAATGAATTACCACTTCAGCACTCCCTCCCACCTTCTGCCCCTCATGCAGTTTTCCCCACTTGTCATAAAAGGAGATGCTCTGCAGGACCTCCTTTCATACGAGCATCTCTCTCCTGTGTTGAGGTGCAAATTTCAAAAGAAAGCTGTTTTTCTTGTGGCTCACTGATTTCTCCATTCTCTGTTATTACAAGACAACCTCACATTCCCACATGTTGAAAAATTAGGGAAATGCAAGACCAACCAAGAAGCTGTTCTGCATTCATTCTGGAGCTCACAGCCCTTTTGATGCTCATTTCTTTTTTTCTTTTTTCTTTTTTTTTTAACAGAATTTAATTATTAAGAATAAATTCAACTTTGTTTCTTTTAGAATATTATTTCTAATGCAACAAACATGTTCTGCCTTAAGAGACAAAGGCAACATTCTTGTCCTTAAGCACCAATATACCATGGATGGCCCAAAATTCCATCTGGTACTTCTTACCTGGTATTTATTTTTCAGGAAACAGAAGGGGTTATTTTTATCTTTTTGAAACACAGAGGTATTTTTTTCTACCTCTAAGGATGGAAAAGACATTTCTTTCTAACACAGCTGTATTCAGAGACAAACAGGAATCATGTACCTCACAAAAAATCATCACAGAATATAAACAAAATGAAAATTGTGATAAATTATGTATATCTTTTCTAGAGAAGAAACAAGGTAAAATGAAATATCATTTTCTTCCCCACATCCAATTTGGGAAGCTACCTCCTAGCTAATATAAAAACGGATGCCATTTCAGAACACAACCCCTCCATTTCTGAATATTTTTTTCTGAGACATTGTGGTTCAATAGTGCCACTGAAAGTAGAAAAAACAGTGTAATAGAATTTAATTCTTGTGGTATTCTAGATACCATTGCCAGAGCAACTTTAAATTGCTTTTGAACGAACTAGAAAGTTCAAGTTAATTGAACACAAGGATTCATGTAGCAAATTATCTTACTACTAATGGCATGGAAGAAAGAAACCTGATTAGTTACCCCAGCTGGATACTCGCAATGTGAGAAGTTGAGAGATGCCAGAACTAAATCAGAAAGGTGAAGATCAATAGTTCTTTAATCAATGGTGGATTACAGTGGGATTTATTCTGCTGAAAACAGCAGGGGCAGATAAATTCCCCGCTGAGATTAATTACTGGGAAGGGTGGATGTGAACAGAGGAGTGCAGTCATCTTTGTGACAATTCTAAGTGGCAAGAAGAACACCAGTGGGAGTACAGAGCTCTTTGCCTGAGTCTCTGCTGGTGACCAATGACACCCTCATCAAATTCCCAGCACCTCTTAGTTCCTTAGAAGAAATTGCCTTGAAGCCTGTGGATTTCTACAAACACAAATACTATAAACCAAGAGGCAGGGACACAATTTCTTGGCTTTGTTTTTAAACTGATGGGTTTTTACAGCTATTGGGTTCCTAAAAAATCCATATTATGGAGACAAAAGCACCAATGAGTGCAGCTGAAGAATGACAGCTTCATGCACAAAGGTGCTGATGACATTTACAGAGCCTGCTTAAAGTCAAGGGATTGTCAGAGCTGCTGGGGACACAGGATCCATCATGTCCATGGAATCCATGATTACCATTAGAGCCTTTATTGCTGAATGTTACAGTTCCCACAAACTGGCCACTAATGCATCAGGCTCTAAGGCTAAATACTATAACTGAGCCACCAAGCTGGCTAAGCAGAGTAGAGAAATCACAGAGCATCTCTTGTACCAGAACTGATTTAGAAACAGGTCATAAATTGAAATTACTGTGACTTTGAACTACTTAAGGAATTTACTAACATGACAAAACAAACAGAGCCAACAGCTTAGCTTGTCAGTGATTGATTTTCTACCAGCTTGAGGGAAAGTCTTGGTCTCCCCTCCTGCCATTTTATGTTCACTTACCTTACCAGAAGACAGCAAGATGCAGAGTCCAGCAGATTTTAAATTTGCTGGGTGGAATATGATGGATTTATTTGTTCTCTTACTTTGGTTATTACCAGTAGCTCTTTGAAAGGTCTCCATCTTAAACTCTGATCAGATGGCATCAACTTTCCCATTTTACTTCTTGTAGAAAACATTTCAGAAAATATTTTAAACTCTGACTCCATCCAGCTATGTTGGTCTGTTTTCAATGACTTGGAATTCAGGTGCTTTAAGAGAAATTTCTGTGGGTTTTCACTCTGAATTTTATCAGATACCAACAATCATGTCTGTGTGGCAAATCAAAAAGGATTCTTTATTGGGAAGAAAAATGCAAGTTTAATACAGATACGATATAAATTACAAAAACTGTTTTAAAAATCACCTCTCCAGGATGCCCAGATTAATTGAAGGTGGAGCCTCAGTGAAGCAAATAAAGTCTTTCTAAGATCATCTCTCATTTTAAAGCAGATCATAAAAATAGTCCAGGCCTTGTCCCAGTTCCCAGATGGATATTCCAGTGCCCAATTCTTTTGCAAGCTCCAAGCGCAACTGGATGGACTAAAAGACACATAAAGCAATCATGTCTCAGTCAGAGATATCAGACACTCCATACTGCCATCTCTTCATGCCATTACCAGACATTTAAAAACATCCACCCTTGAACCAGCTACTGAAAAACCTTGTCTGTATTTCAAATACTCTCTGGTTAGCAAGCAATCATTCAGTCAAAGACAGTTAATCGTACCAGTTAATTCAATGACCTAATAAAAGATTACCAGCTAAATTGACAAAATGCCACAGAAATAAATCAGATTTATGAACTATGCAAAAGACTATTCTAATTTAGGCTATCATTTCACAATGTACAGAAATTCTAACTCTTCCGAGAAATATCTCAGGGGTAAAATAAAACTTTATCACTGAAGACGATCAGAACAATTTGTCAAATACCATCAAGATCTCTCCCCTACCCTTGCCTTTTCCCAGGACAGAGTCACAATTTACATTACAAAAATTCTATTTTAAAGAGCTTCTTGGAGATAATAATTAAAAGTATCTCTATTTGATCTCCAGCCATTGATTTAGAAGAGTTAGTTTAGCCACTGGTTAACAAGGGAAGCAATGCCACAATTCACATTCTGCCTTTTTTTTTTTAATTCAAACAAAAATAATTATTTTTCAATCTTTTGCTCTCAGGTTTTCCTACTTTGAACTACAGCACTGCATTGTTTAATCTACTCACACTAGGGATGTGTTTAAAAATCATTTCCATGGGAAACAGAATAAAGTATCACAGCATCATTAACAGATCCACTGGGCCTGGCATTCATGACTGCTTTTAACTAGTCATGAACAAACTAATTTTGAGCAACCTGTCAGTGAGTATAATGGTAAAAGAGGAAAGAAGCACAATTTTCATGAGGTAATAACATTCAGTGTTTCCCAACCATCATGACCAGCAAACAAATCTCAAACTATTTCATTACAAGAATGTTGAAAAGGGAAAGAAACCCCATTTCCATGCATTCACCAATCACCACAGTTGAGTGGTGATCTGTTAGAGAGGAAATAATGAAAGAAATTTACAGGAATGAGTTTTCTTAACCTGGTTAGTACTGACAATGGCAGGGGAAAATCCTTCCCCAAGGCTGAACAAAACAGCCTAACAGCACAAGCTATATTTTCCCTGATACATTCACAATGCAACTTTCTAACACTCTCAGACACACAGCACTAGCAAGAACATAGATATGGTAGTTAATATCCAATATGTGATAGTACTTCCACCTATATTGAATTAATGAGGGGAAATATCCCTTTACTCATGGTGCTTAAGATAACAATCCAGGAAAACAGAGCCTTAGATCATTTCATACTAGTTTAACAATAAAAAAAAAAGTCTCTGGTCTCTGTAAATACAATGTAGTTTCACTACAGAAGCAATTCCCTTCCAGTACTAAATGGCAGCAGAGGTTTAACACACTGGCTTTTTCGGGTTTTTTCCAGTTTAATTTGAGAAAGTCGAAAGATAACTTCCTATGAACTAAGGCTGTAATTAACCATTTTATCCTGTATTCTGCTCTACTGCAGACTATGGTGTAGAAGTTTTCAAAACACTAAAGTATGTTCCACAGAGCTGAAGAAAACAGAGTGATGTAGGCTGACAGAGAATCAGGACCCTGTTACAAAGGAAGGCAAAAGTTCTCCAAGCTTCCAGCCACCATAATGAGAAGGAAAATTTCTTTTGTATCTTGTCTGAGAATCTGCTAACAACATATCTGATAGTACATGAGCTGCGCACTTGAACAGATCCTCTACAGCACTGGTTTGTCCTGGTATGTCTTATCTCTAGGCATGCTTTATCTTCAGAGTTCCCAAAACCCCACTATTCATGAGAGAAAAAACTAACTTTCTTGCACAAGCAGCTGAATCTTTGAATCATAACAATTTACATAACATTTACATGAGGGCAAACTTCTTTCACAAAAGCCTAAACCCAGTTCAACATTTTCTGAAATGTCTCAATAATGAAACGGGTCAAGTAAAGATCTCTGTCCTCTTACAGCCCTCTGACCTGAGAAAGTGGCACCTACCTTCAGTGTTGGGTAGAAGACTGCATGTTTTCCTCCCTTATTTCTGCAAAACAAGAAAACCAAATAGTCACAGTAGCTTTGATAGATAACAAGATTTTCAAGACTAGAATTCAAAACCAGGTTTGTCCCTTCCAAACTTAAGTATTCTGAGATTCTGTGATACTGTGAAAAGGCTGACAGTGAAAACAGAGGATTCAAGAAGAGATCTCACAACAGAGATGGTTTGATACCATATCATGGTAAACACTGAGATATTTTGTTGCAACTGGATGACAAAACTGTCAGATTGTAACAGGCAGTTGTGCCTGCTAAATGCACATCTGAAAAAGATGAAGACATTTGGTTTTCTGATGCAAACTGTGAAATATTTTCTCCAATTCCCTGAATTACTATCTTTCAGGCTAAATTAACTGCCAGCAGTATAAAATATACAGACCGGGCAAGCTAAACCGGTATAAAATATACAGACCGGGCACAAATACCAAGGTGGCATTTTAACCCCTAGTAATGAGAAGGATGAGTTACAAGGGGTCTCACAGCACCACTTTACCACTTAGGCCAGGAGAAAAAGTGGAGTGCATGGACAGACCAAGAAGGAATTGCTCCTAAAATCTCACAACTTACAGAAGTGAATACCTGCTTGTGCACTGGGAGAAGTCTTCAGATTTCTGCAACTATTTGTAATAGACAGTCTCTGCCTGCTACATGAAATCATTAGCTGTGCTTTGCTTAAAGATTCATGATTTCATTTCTCAGCCACTGCAGACGCACAAGATTTCCAGGTGAGAGGCTTCACCAGGGAAGCATACATATTTCAGGCCTGGCTGCCATCCCTGTCCAAGATAATTGAACCTTTGCAAAACAAAGTGGTAACTGAAAAAGAGTTCCTTAAATAACCCTCCCCTGCAGCCAGCTGAACCCCTCAGCTGACCGCCAAGCACAGCACAAGTGAAGTTTAGAGTGATTTTCAGACAGAGTGGGCTTCATGCATCAAAAGTTCCTCCAGGAAGGCCCACACAAGAACCTCCAAAGGTTGGCTTCAAAGAAAAAAGAGGAAGTACTACTGACACGCTATCCCTTTGCAACAAGTTCATTTTGCCATGTAAGAAATGTGATTCAGACAGGAATCCCAGAAGCATGCCATTCAAGCAGAGTTACGCTTTTGAGAGCAAGTTTTCATCTAGTGCTCATTGTGTCTCCAACAGGATTAAAGATCAGTAAAACAGAGCTTCTGATTTATTCCTTTTTAGTTAACACAAAAAACTGTAATTGCTTGGTACAAAGTAATTTTGCAACAGGATACCAAATAATTAAAAATGAAGGTATACAGAACCCAGTCTTTCATACAAACACATGAAAAAAACCCAAATTTAAACACTGCTCAACAACAGATTTTTTTTCCTGATAAATAATAGTCAGAAGAAAATTACAGGCTGAGAAACACCTTGGAAATTAAACTAAAAATACAAAGGTAGGTGATTTGTAGGTTTAGTTTTAATTTTTGGTTTTTGGTTGGGTTTAATATTGATAAATATTTTAGACCAGATTGTTTCGGAAATAAAGAAGTTTTGATTGTTTTTAATAAAAGCTTCTAAAATGTGTTTTACTCTTCCTTTCGGTTGTGTATCTTCACATTAACAATGCATTGAGTAATATAAAAGACACAGCTTTGCAGTAGTAGGATTTGATTGTATCACTTTGTATATTTTGATATTTTTGCATAAAAATAGCAAGTTATCAGACGATTAATGAGATGCTGCTGGGTTTATTTATTTGAATCTATTTTAAATGGATTCTTCTAGATCAGGAATCCTCTTGTTGTTTCACAATGAACAAGGGTGGACAAAGAACGCTGTTGCCCTTAACGCTCTCAAAAAACTTTACCTGGAAGTCACTTAGTTTTACTTCTATTACATTTCTCTACAGTCCATTCCATCTAGTGGAAGTTTGTCACTTAAACAGTCTTAGCAGTAGGATTTGTGAAACCAGCCTCTTGTACCATAGATTGTTCTCAGAACTATTTTTGGATGAGTTATTGGTAATCACCCGACAGCTCCCAGTACTCATCTGAGCCTCTGATTAACTGACAGTCAATAGATAACTTTGATGGATAATTTCTAAAGATATGACCCACCAGACTTCTCTTCTAAAGATTCTTCTAGTTTATGTAATTTCATGAATCCTTCTCTGATTTTCTCCTCTCATCCAAAACACTCTTTTATGCTGCAGTTCAGTGTTCGCACACAGATCACAATCAGAAGAATTTCCATTTGCTGAATTCAGTTGCATACTACAGTCATTGGCCCATGCCCAAAAATATTTGCAGAATGGTAAGTTAATAAATATAACTCACTTTTTGTATTCAAAGTAGTGTTCAGCAATTTGTTCATCCCAGACAATTTTTGGCTTGTGTTCCTTCAAGGTTTCAATGTACCTACAAATTAAAAACATAGATAAGGAATTAACTTTTCTAAGAAGCAGTTATGAAATTACTTTGCAGAAATTTCAAAAGAGCAGTTTTACCATGTTTAGATGTTGAGCACAGTATCAAAAATATCTTCTTGTTGACAGCTAATTTCCTAAACCACTTTACGATTTCATGTTTGCATTTTTAGGCTGTTTTTTTTCTAAAGTGTTGCATATAAATATCTGAGGGGAGGGTGTCAGAAGGTGGTGCCAAGCAATAGGACAAGAGGCAATGGGCAGAAACTGATGCACAGAAACTTCCACCTGAATATGAAGAAACACTTCACTATGTGGGTGACCAAGCACTAGAACAGATTGCCCAAAGAGGCTGTGGAGTCTCCTTCCCTGCAGAAATTCAAAAGGTATCAGGGCACCATCCTCAGTAATATGGTCCCTGGAGCAGGGAACTTGGACCAGATGGCCTCCAGTGGCCCATTTTTGATTCTGTGATTGTGTGACTCTGTGAAATGATTAATGTTCATTGATTGACAAATCTGCAAGGACACATGGAGGCACTGTTGTAATATTTCTACAGTCTGAAATCCATATGCCAAAGCACAGGAACTGAAGTCATCCCTAGGCTGTACATGACTGTGTCCTCCACTATGAGGCTTATGTCATCAGGAAAGTTCTTCTAGGTAAGGGGCTTAGCTAATCTTCTAAAACTGAAATTGTCAAGGAAAGTTCACTGCTAAGTAATTCTGCATATGGATTTTCCCCATCACTGGCTTATTGGTATTATTTTCTTGCATGGACATTTTGAACATGGGATGACCTATCTCCCCTGACACAAAGTGAGGACACAGTACTACTTGGACCCAAAACCCTGGGGTAGAAGAGCTGGTATGCTGTAAATTTATAGCTCATAGTATCCTCTCAGTGCAGAGACAGTGTCCGCATTTCTGACAGCAAAACAGAAACAAAGCTGCTGGCTGCCACACGTCAGAGGACCAGAAGATGGCAAACGACTGCCAGCGATAGAGGCCACACAGGTGTCACACAAAAATGGGAAGTCTCATTCCCCTGTCTCTTCTGCATTTTTAACCTGCATCTTTGGCCATCTCTTTTTGAAAGGTCTATCAAAGCCATCTCCCACAATTGGTCTCATTCTTGCAGTAATTTCTCTGCTTATGGCAGGATTTGGATGGAAACATTTCCTTCAAATCCTCTTATTTCTTATTAAGAAATTTCCGTCAGCCACTATCCTGACTGCATCAGTGCTGAAATTCCACGTCACTATTATACAACAAGAAACAGAAAAATTTTGTGTTGGTCAGTTTGAAAAAGATTTGTTCTCTCATTTGGTACTATTCTAAATGCAATTAAAATATTCAGCACTGCCAGGATCATCTTCTCTCTTTTGCTGTGGCTTGCTCATTCATATATTGGCAAATTGTTTCCTACTGCTAGTGGGTTTAGAAAAGATTTTATTTTGTATTTATGTCAAATGAACCCACGCCAGGCATGGATTTATGTACATAAGCAAACACACAGGAACATGTGACCCCCATGGAAATATGAAGAGCTCTTGCACTCTCCCTAACACACACATGCCCTGGAATAATGGACCTTTTCAAATGGGGTAAGTTAGACCTTTGGAACCTGCCCATTCCTTTTTAAGACATACAAAAATTTTAAGTTGTCCCACTAGAAACATATGCAAAGTGATGTAGTTTTGTATATTTAAAATTTAAGGATGGATTTTAACAAACTGTCCCATTCCAGTAATGACAGGAGACTACATTCATATAGAATATGGTACCAAGATGTTCCAGAGCGGAAAACAAAAATTACCAGCCAAGACATCCTGGCACACAGCTTTGTTCCTGAATGTATGACTTTAGATGGGAAATCTTAATTCTGCTAGCTAAAATTCCCAACACAATTAAAGAGTGCTCAAAATACTTTCAAACAAGCTTTAAAAATAGAAATGCAAGTGGAACCAATTATTATACCCTTTTCTATTAAAGATATATTATTATTATTTTAAACCTTTTAAGGCATATACCACATTTAATGAGCACTCATCCTGACCACGCACAGAGGATTTATTTCCTTTTCTTCTGTCTCTAGGCATTTATCCCCACAGTATGTAACAGCAAAAATGAACAAGTTCATCTTGAAATCACATCTACAGTGATGAGACTAGCTACAAGCTTGAGTTGGGGAAAAAAGAAGTATTAGCCCCCAAATTGTCATTGCTTAAGTTGCAACTGCATGCTCAATGACTATGAAAATCAAGCTTTATCTTTTTCAATGAGACACAAAGTTGCTGTGAAGAGTTGGGAAGAGGTGCATCAGCAAACCACATCTGTTTCCCATGGGTTTTCTATTGCCCTAACTTGGGAATAACCCATTCCCTTCTTGTAGTCATTTCCCCTTTACTTGATTCCTTTTCTTTCAGTAAAAGAAAGAAGGTAAGAACTCCAAGAGATGCCATATTATCCTATTATCTTAGTAGTATCCTACCATGTGCATCATAAGTGGAAAGATTCCTGTGTAAAACTGCAGCAGCTCAATCACAACACAATTGCTTGACTCAAATTAATGCATACCAGGCACTCTTCATATATTATCTCCTAGCTGGGGCAGTACTTGACTCAACAAATATTTGACATGCACTGGTTAAAATAAATAAATAAATAAACAGAAAAGCAAAATTTGCCATTGCACTGAACAAGACAAGGGATGTCAATGTGTCTGGGATAGCAGAATTGTAGATAAATTTTCAGGTTCTCAAAGAGGAAAAGAAAGGGGCAAGAAGCTCACCACAGCCAGCTTTCCTTTTTTTCACCCCTCATTTCACTCTATACCTTTCAACTCATACTTACTGCTATTTTTTCATCCTCTCTTTCTAATTTATCCCTCTTACTACCGCCTCTGTGCCAGTTCACTTCTGCTTTTATACTGCTATCCAAACTAATTCCTCATCCATCACCTCCTAACTTACTACCTTTCTTCTTTTACCAAGCTGCCTCAGCAGTTAAGAGAATGAAAAACACTGAAAACTCAGCTTCACAGCCTTGCACTACATATTTCCTGGGAAGTTTGTGACCATTTTCAGAGCAAGTCATACTGTTTCTGTGGTGCTAGCCTGAAACAAAGTCAGCACAGATGAAGTATCTGGATTATTGATGCCAGCCTCTACTGAAGCACCAGTGCAACATATAGAAATGACAGATCTGCATGGATCATCAGCGACAGTAACAAAAGGCCAATGTCACCTGCATGTCCACCTTGCAAATACATGTTCTGACACAGACAAGTGCCATTCTGGCTCACTCAAATTGCCATGCCTTTGTCAAAATGGGCACTTCCTGGTATTCACAGAAGAACAATTATTTGTGCGACAGATACTCCTGGTTACAAACACTCTGGGTTAAAGCAAACAATCCCTTCTGCAAAGTAAAGGAGAAGCCAAAACATACATATTATGGAGTTGCTGTAAAGTCAGGCCTGCCAAAGACGTGTACCTATGAACAACCCTAATGTGGCTACACCTACACACTACTGCACTTTACTGCTTATTCAATGAATAAATAAAGGAACCAGATGAAAGTTTCTCAGGATTTATGCCTGGTGTTCCTTTTCTTAGAGGCTTTTCTTCCAAAACATGAAAAATGGCATGGCCCTGGAATATGTTAAGGTAAAACCCACAATCTTTAGTCCCCCTGAAGAAGCTATTTATCTTCATGGATAATGCTTTTTTCACTGAGAATATAAAGAAACCAGTCTCTAGTATATCTTTTGCAACAAAAATTTACATTCTAGGAAGAGATAGCTTTGTATTTAATTCTTAGACTAGGATTTATTTATGAAGTTAAACTTTTTAATCTTTGGGTGTTTTGCTTTACTAGTCCTGAATCACTCTTCAACCAAAAAACTTCAGTGAAAAGGAAACCACTGCTGAGCATACATTGCATTTTAATGCTCCTTTCTAACACTTTATATTTTTTCCCCAGTTCTCACATGAACAAAACTCTGATTAGAAGCAATAGCTCTTTAATCAGAATGAAGGATCATTTTCTCCTGCTACAGAAAATTGAGTTTATCTTCGACTGTACCATATTTGAGAGATTCAGTCAAAGAACAAAAATATTACTCAGCTTGAAGATCTATACCACACATTTTCTTTTCAGTTTTCTTCAGTTACAATAGGCTTAGTTATTAAAATGCGAACCTACCAGGAATTGTATCTCCATAACTATCAACAGTGCCTATGCATGGCAAGTTTTAGACTCAGCTGGACAGGGCCCATCTTCCCTCTTTATAGGGAGCTGTGTCTCTTAATAAAAGTAAGAGAAGTCACACAAAAGGCTGCATTTTAGAGCTCAAGAGTTCCAGTTTCTGATGCAAAACAAATAGACAGAAATAGCTCCAAACAGTTTCACAGGAGTACTCCTAAGATCATTCTCAGTACATATCTTCCAAAAGAGTACCAGTCCATTTCTCCACTGCTCTGTGTACATCAGGACATTCTGTGAATGGGAAGATACTCATCTTCAAAACAAGATTTTTCAGAGGGGTTGTATATATAACCTGTAAGTCAAACCCCTTTTTATTTAATTTTAGCTACCTTAACACTTACCATTTAAGGTTTTTCTTAAATTACTTCCTTTTAGTTGAGACAAAATGTCAAGAAACAATACAATCTGGAGACATTTTTAAAAAAAGGTTTTAAAAGTGGGAATTTTTTGGCCTTCTCTGCTTCTTAGAAGACAATTTCTAAAAAACAAATGCAAAAATTATGAATATCCTATAAGCTATTGAATGATTTAGTCATGAAACTAAGTTTTGATAAAAGATGTCTTCCACGATAATAAATAGAAACACAAAAAGAAAAAATTTGAAAAAGAAAAAAGATTTTATACAGATTTTGAGTTCTCAATCACTCAGCCCCTAAAACTGCAGCTTGCAAAAGGCAGAGATGCCCTATAATTTAACGATCTTTATATATTAGCCTTTAAAATACTTTTGAAAGCATTCATAAATTTATGAAAAACCTAGCAGAGTCTTTAACAGCATAATGTTACTTATATGTGTGTGTGTATATGTATATATATACAGCATTACACAGTACAGTAAAAAAGGTCAACAACAAACTGAACAATTAAGCTTTCACCACACTGGTTCCATCAGGATCACTTAAGAACCGTCTCACTCAACTCCTCCCTCCACTCAATAACATCATATTTACAATTTATATTCTTCCAACTTTAAAAGGTGGTAATGTTGCATAGCACTGTATCCCTTGCTTGCACATTAAAGAATTCAGATTTTATTAACACATATCCCCACAAGTTCTTTGAAAAGCAAATAGGTTATCCAGGAAAAAGACAGCTACTATGTATGTTCTAGAGAATCAAAAGTATGAACTAACATTGAAATAATTTTTACTCTGAAGATTTATGCATCTGAGTGGAGAGCACACTACAAGCCTGTCTATAGGCTATATTATTAAAAAATAATTGTTAAGTCTTTAGATTATTTAATGTAAAAGAACTAAAATAGGCAGTTTGAAGAGAGACATCAATTAGCTGTTAAAATATCCAAGTAGCAGCCTAGAAATGAAAAATCTATAAGCAAGCATCATCTTTCTCTAGTAATCGCTCTGTTGCTGCCTGAACCTTGCTCTGTCAGTTTTAAAAGTAATGAAGAATATTTTTACTATTTTAATAGTAAGGTTTGCAACATAGTAGTTTTTCTGGGTGTATTGCTTTCAGTAAGTTTTATAAAATCATCCTCACTGATTTCTTCACAATACTTCATTACTGACTCGAGAGATAACACTTTTCAGCACTTCCACCCCAACCTCACACAAACCCACTGACCCTGTACTTCTGCCATGATGCACCAGCCCAATGAAAACAAGCAGAAGCTCAGTGACATTTCTATCATTACTCTGGGCTCTTCAAAAGAACATCTTGTTCAGCATTCCCAAAGTAATTTGGAAATAAGAATACTTTGCTGGACGCAACTGCAGAGAGACAGAAAATTGTTCCTAATTTACAGATTTCAGCAGACACAGTTGACAACGTCAAGCTTTTCAGAAGCACCTCTGTCTCAAGAAAAAACGAGCATCAAAACTTTCTTGTGCATTACTGTGGCTACAGAAGAAAACATAAAAAATACATATTTCTATGTAGAGAGCTTTTACATGTTAGTGGTGGCCCTTATTGTCAGCTTCACAGAGGTTTTATAGGGAGATTCACCTGAGAATTTACACAATGGTACACTGGCAAATAATCCACAGGAATGTCAACTACAGCTGAAAGCAATACAGTGCATGCTGCAATTCTCAATATAACCAAAAAGGCAGCTCTTTACTTTCTACACTATCTTTATTTTCTTATATTCTATCTCTTTTTTTGGCAATCTTACCCCTAAGGAGTTGCATCTGGGCCAATTAGCAAAGATTAGGAACAGGCCACAGCTGTAAGCAATGAGAAGAAGAGTGCTATAAAAGAGTGGGGTGGCTGGTTGAGAAGGGAACTGGAGTCAGTTGGCTGCTTTGTGAAGAAGAAAGAATCAGTGCTCTGAGGAGCTGCCCATGAGAAACACCAAGAAGGCATGAAACTTTTGTGATAAGGAGACAACAGTTAGCTATTGATCTATTAATAGAATTAATCACACATAAGGCAGAAAGGTGTGAGCATTTAGCTATATATTTAAGATTTTAACTCAAACTGATAGATTTGGAAGGATATATGAAAATCTCCTTAAAGAAAACAAGACCTTGATTTTTAAGTCAAAAACTATTTCTTAGACAATGAGGACATAACTAGATTGAGGCAGAAGGTCTGCTTATCTGTTTGTGTGCCTCCAGTAACACATTGCTGTTCAGCAGCATGACTGTTTCTAAAGGAAAATTGAAAATATGTATTGTTGAGAAGCCAATGTGATTCTTTCCTCAGTTGGGGTCAAACCACTGCACTGACATTACAGAAGTTTAATGCCCATCCTTCATAGAAGAAACACAGGTCCTAATAGATTCCTATAAGGCAATGTATCATCAAGAAACAGTGAAAGTATTAGTGCTTCCTAGACAATACATAAAAACTTACATTCTGCTTCAGTTCACCCAATAATCTGCCTTAGTTTCTGTCTTAGAATCCCAGACAAGACAGAGTGTTTCTGCTTAAAAATACTTCTCAACATGATGAAAACTAATGTTTGTTTATCCCTACAGGCTTGTTTCAAGAACCAGCAGGTTCACCCTAAAAATAAAATCTCTGAAGATAAAACTGCTAGTTTAAGGGCCCATTTCCTGAAATGTTTAAGTAACACTCAATTGAGGTTGCAGCATTTTCAGATCCATCACTCCAAATAAAATACTGTGCTCTATTCTTCTGAGAACTGACATAATAAGCACTACATTTGAAAAAGTGGGGCTATTTATCTTTGGATGTGAGGCTGAACAAAGTTCAGGTCCACCAATATATCTGCTGCTCAGCTTCAGCTGTAAATAACAAAAAACTAAAAAACTATGCTACTTCTGTTGTGTGTCAGATTGGGTTTGTTGGGATTTCTTTTACTCACATCACAAAAACTTTACAGACTTTCTTCTTGCTCAAAGTACACAAATCAGCTCTATTTATGTAGTGCTACACAGATTAGCAATGAAAACTGTTATACTGAATTTGGAGCCTGGTCAGATGCAGTTAATCTTAATTCAGTGTATAGGAGATGAAGTTTGATCCACTCCAATATAAAAATAAATTTTGAGTGCAAACTCATCTACTTTGATATTCTTAATTCTTCTATACCTCCTTCATTTAAAAAGGTACACATTAAAAAATCACATTTCTTTTCCATCCACTTCAAAAAGGTCAGATGATCTTAATGCAATTAAATACCACTCTTAGCTCTCCCAGTTGCTTCTTGTATCTCTCTTCAACCATTCCTGAATTTAAATCATCCCAACACAACACAAGGTCAATAGCAATGTCATCCAGCAGATTTAAGAAACACAAAAGCCACCAGGAACATCTTTTTCTCACCCTGTGTCAGGAAGGGAGCAGTGCAGTTCTTCCTCCAAGCCTCCACCTCAGCTAGGCAGGTGCTCATGCCCTGTTTCCAGAGGGTCGCTAAGATGCCCGGGTTGAGCCCCATGCAGGGGCAAGGACACACTTAGTAGCAAAGGAGAAGTGAAGGGAACATGCATTGGGGAACATGCACTGGGTGCAAGCAGCAGAAGGCACCAAGGGTGGGACAAGGACACGAGTGAAGAGGAAGATCTGCTCCCAGGTGACTTAAGTCAGGCAGACCACAAAATTTGCAGCCTGGAGGACTCTGGGGAGGTAAAACTGACCTAGGTCAGCAACTGCCTTAGGAATGAAATGCTGCCTCTGGTGTCTCTCCCAAAATAGGAGGTCACACAGAAGCAGAGCTGTCTGCAAGGAACCAGAACTTCAGACAATGAAATAAACGAACTATAGTAGGAGACTGTACCCTGAAAAAGCTAACCACTATTTGGATTCCCTTTGCTTCTGAGAACAAGACATGGAAAAGTATCTGCACTTCCAAGTAGCCTCAGAAGAATGTTCAGGTTCCTTAGCTGACAATCACATCAGGCCTACAATTTCCACTACTATCATGAATGAGTGATTTGGCTGCTTAAAGAAACACCATCAAAGGTATTGGAAGAAGGAGGAGCTCAACACCAAACACCTTCTATAAAATAAAAGAAACACAGCTCAGGAATAGTTTTTTTGCCATGTAGTAGTTATAGAAGCACAGTAATAAATTAAGGTTATCAAGCCAAATACAGCAGACAGTTTCATATGAAAGAAATCATAAATTCCATCCTTGGCAGGGAGGATTGTAACTAGAGAAGTTAACTATCCTAAAGGAAAACCTATGGCAGAGCAGTAAATTTTCCAAACCTCCAGTGTCCCATAAAGATATGAACTATACACTCTTTTCCATCTATTGGGACCAGATGAAGTGAAGAACAAAGAACACTGCTGCTGACTTCAGTTAATTTATCATATTTGGCAGAGGGATCTTTCTCCTCTCAATTGACTGTGTACACCAACAGAACTAATGTAAGACTTTCAGACTTTGTTTTTTGAAAAGACAGAAGATGACAAATTCATGCAAATGAGTATTAATTACTCATAAAAATGCAAATCTCAGAAGGTTAATACATTTTTAACATGCCTTAAAATAATCTAGATATCATATAATTCCTCAATTTTTGGCATGACTTGAACTGAAGACAGGCTATGAAGTCATAAACTATCTTTTAACCAATGAGAGTGGAAGGTTATGCCCTTTTAAACAACTATCTTTATCAGGGCAGTTAAGTAAATATTTGAGAACATGAATTTTAAATCTCTTGATAGTTAGTTAAACTAATGCATATTCATGTGACAGTGTTCAGTTTTAAAGAAAAGCCTGGGCACTTTTCATCATGAAAAAACAGCAGAACATCTTCCTTATCTTTGCATAACTCCAAAAACTATTTGTATATTCTCATCTATTTAGTTTCTGCTGAACACACATATCTTCCTTCTGATAAAATCTGCTAAGATTAAGACTAAATTTTAAAGCAAAAAGAAATATGCATGAACTTATTAAAATTTTTTTCCAAAAGAGCTGTTACTTAAACAGTAACACTTGGATTGCAAATCAAAGCAAAAAATGATGGCCACCACATTTTTGCCCCCTTTAAATTTCAAAATGCAATACTATTTACCTCTAACAGGCACGTAAATAATTTTTTAAAATCTTTAATTAAACAGCACTTATAGCATTAACCACTCAAAAGACCTTTGGTTGGCTCAAGAAATTGCTGGTTTAAAGGAAGAATGAAAAGGGCATTATACTCAGCATATGTGGGATCTGTGTTCATCTATGTGACGGTGTTCACAGGGGTTTTCAGGTGAGGGAAAAGACGAGAATGTTGACTCCACGTTCAGAAGGCTGGCTAAGCTAAGAATAGAAAGGAAAGAATGATAACAAAAGGCAGCTATCTCGGACTCTCTCAGCTCGGCCTTGATTGGCCATTAATTATAAACATCCAAGATGAGCCAATCAAAAATCCACCTGATGCATTTCACAGCAGCAGATAATCATTGTTTACATTTTATTCCTGAAGCCTCTCAGCTCCTCAGGAAGAAAAAATCCCAAGAAAAGGATTTTCATAAAAAGATGTCTGTGACACATCTAAATTTTGTTAACATGTGGGGAAGTTAGAAAATAAATTCTTTTGCTGTGCTTGTATGACAGAAGTTTGCTTTTTGCAATTATTTGAACAAATTCAGACAGTAGGTGTTGACAAATTATCCTAGTACACTGCTAAAGTTAAACAGTCAGGCATTACTGTCTCCAAAGTTGTTCTATATGCAAACATATTAAATTGTAATAACACTTTCAAAACACCATCACTTTGCACTACCTACACAAGTCATCCAACACATGGAGCAATCACCAGTACAGCTGCGCACTCAATAAAAGAAGAATGTCCTTTAAACACTTACTAACTGTATAGCTAAGCAAGTTAAATATTAAGATTATGATGTGCATGTAAGAAAGGCAAATCCAGAGAGTCGAAAACAAGATTAAAAAGCGAAAAATACTCCAAAGGATCAATTTCTAAAAGCATAGTGGCTGAGAGATGGATACAATGTGGAATGAAGAAACATCTTTTTTTCTTTTTTTTAAAAGCACAATTCAGAAACAACTGCTGGGGAAAGAAACTTTTATTTTCCTTTTTTCTTCTGATTTCATCAGTGAACATTGCTTCTTCCAGAGGCCCAGAAAAAGCATTTGATTGCTTTAATTAAAAGAAATTGTTACTGGTGAATTATGTCTGACAAGGTTCTGAAAGGTTCATACCCACAAACAAGTCAACTTTTCTACCTTAAGGCAGGCCTGAGGGGAGAAGTAAAGCTCTACTTTTCATGGCAAAGAGCTATTTCAAAACCATATGGCAGATGTGCCACCTGGGAATAACTCCCTGTGCCCTACATACCTAATTAACACGAGCTCTTGCTACAGTGGTATGCACAGAGAAGAGGAATGAATGACCTTGTTAGGCGAAGACACATAAAAAGAGGATGAGAGCAAGGCTTGGAGATGAAGAGAAACAGATGGGACTGTCAGCTGTAGAGCTGCGAAGCCCTACAATGCACGAGCATGGATAACATCGGGAACATTACTTGGATTAGACAAAACAGTTCCAACTGCAGTCACAGGAAGACTTCCTGACCTACATTTGGGATTGGTAAGGCTTTTGCTGCGTGATATTTTAGTTGTACTTACTTTTACATGAAGTGGAGGGCTGTAATCTGTTCCTCTCTCACTCTGCATTGCAGCTACTCCTGTAAGTGCCAGTACTGCCTTACACACTTTGCAGTCTACGCACAACCACTGCACCACTTCAGAAGCTCTTTAATTTCAATCTCCCACCCCCCACCCCCAGGATGGTACAGTTTTCTCTTTAAGTAAAGAACCATTACTGCCAGAAAATGGATTCTGTATTCAGCATCAAAAATGCTTGGTGATCAATTTCAGAAGTCCTGAAGATAAATAAAAATTATCTCCTCACACCATGAAAAAAGTACAGGTTCTTGTCTTAACAATAGGCTCTAATTCCATAACTGAGATTGTTCGAACTTGTTTGGCTGACTGATTCGGGCACTTGCTGATTTGAAATCCCAAATATTATGTTGTTAGAAATCTTTTCTCTTCCACAAAGCTCTAGATTTGTGGATTATGATGACTGCTGTCTTTGATGAAATGCTCAGAAAGTTTTCAAGCAGAAGACCAAACTTGGAGGAAAACAACCTGCTGCAACACATGACTGACAGCCAGAATACAGAGAAATGCCCTGAGAAGTCCAAAATGCATTTTATTGGGCCATTTGTCTATGTGGACAGGGCTATCGCATACATCACACGTTACAGACTTCCTAAGAGGACAAGAACAAAAGAAAAAAATTATTGAGGACAAGAGGTAATTTTTATCCATTAATATTTCCTGCAAGGAACAGCAATTCAAGTATGCTAGATACATTTTTTTGGATCCTGGGGAATGAAGAGATAGATTACTAGATCTATTAATTTACATTCACAAAACATATTCCAATTACAAGTAGTTTCTGACCATTTCTGGCCCCACAGCCATTGCAAGAACCTCCTTAATTACTTGCCTTTTTTGCAATAAAATACAATTAAGCAGCACTAATTACTTGACACAAGATATTTTAAGTATGGAAGAGGCTAACCAGTTGCTATAACAACATAATTTAATGAACCTGACTGGCAGGTACTATATATTCTTCTACAGCAGAACAGTTTTGTTCTGCACCTTCACTTTCAAATGTATCATCTTTGCTCTAATTTATACCTACAATAAAATAAGAAGATATTGAATAGAAGAGTGAAAGAATTCACAAAACCATCACATTGTTACAGCATTTCACACCATGCGATAATGCATAAATATTAAGCAATTATGATAGAGGTGAGAAGATCATGGATTAAAATAAAAAAACTATATGGAAACAAGGTCTTCTTCTGAGGACAGAAGTCTGGAATAATATTATAAATTAGACAGAAACAATACCAATCCAGTCAATAATGATAAGGACTTTTTAATGATAAAACAGTGACTTATCGGTACATGGCCAACTAAAGATGCCATGATGTGGCAAAAAATACTGCAACATCATTAAAAAAATTGATTTAAAAAAATCAAGTCAGATATCCACAAATTATAACAACTCTCTAAATTTCTTTATGTGATTCCAGATAATCCTCATTGTGTTCCCCAAAAGGTCACAGAGGGAAAGGGAGGCTAAGACATTACCAAGTTTGCCTAACTATATTACACAACAGGATTGGGTAACTTCAGGAGCACTTTTCTCAATGTTCAGAACTCAGGATAGATTGAGTACATAAGATTTAAGTACCAACATAGAAACATTAGGATTGAAAAATAATTAAAATAGCAATAAGCCTGGTTACTAAAATATCAGTACTAAAAAAGTCAATATACTTACCCATCCATATAAAAAATGGAATAGAAAACAACGTCATTCAGTGTATCAGATATGAACAAAAACTACTCAATTTACATCATGGATTATGTTTGTAGAGACAGAAGAATAAAATATTTTTTTCATTACCCTAGTCGTAGGAAACATTAATATGTAGATTGTATGCTGAAACTTGCTGAAGTTCATGATGATTTTACAAGGTAGATGAAGTAGATGCTGAGAGCAAGTTTTGCTCCCATCAGTTTAGTAAATCTAAGTGATTTAGTAATGAGGGAGCAGGACCTAGGGATTAACTCACAGACCAGTTATGAGTTGAAAGTTCTGCTGCTGGTTTGCTACTCCTACCTCTCTTTTATGGTCACAGGCAAGTAATTTATCAACACGGAATATCCCCAACATAAAACAAGGCTGTACTTGCCTTTACTAGACACATTGAAACTTCACACTTGATATCATGCCCACATTAATTACTTCCAACATTATTTTAAAGCCTTACATAAAGAGACTCAGGTCTAATTTGGATGTACTGTTCATAAAGAAATTCTGAAATTTTAGTTAACATAGGAAAGGGCCATGGAGGATTCAGCAACAACCCTTGCTTGGTGGAAGCCTGATTTCACTATGTTCCTCTGCATGAGCCAAATAATTTAAAACTCTTTGCATTATGTAAATGATAAGCTAGTAACCTCTAGAAAACACACTCAGCTAAGCAATGAAGCTGGGGAAGGATCTGGAGCACAGGTCTGATGAGGAGCAGCTGAGGGAACCGGGGTGTTTAGCCCACAGAACAAGCACGCTCAGGGAAAACCTTATGGTGGTTTGTGAGTTAAATTTCTGAAACAGAATGCCAGTACAGAAGGTTGAGCAGAAAACAGAAATTAGACATAACAATTTATCTGCTTGCTCTCTGCTACTTCCTTTTTTCTTTTCAAAAGCATTAGGAATCACAGAATGGCTAAAGTTGGAAGGAACCAACCAACTCGTCCAACCTTCCTTCTCAAACTCTACAGCACATTACTCAGGGTTGTGTCCAGACAGCTTTAAATAGGTTAAATACCTCAGGAAAAAAGGGCAATGATTAATGCCTAAGATAATCTTTATGGTAAAATACTTGATGGGTGTAAAGCTTTTCTTTTGGCCACAATTAGCTAACTAGAGAATCTCTAAAATTAGCATTCAAGAACAAGCTACCAGTTGCTGATCAAGCCTTTCACAGCTGGAGTTGAACAGTAAAGGGACCTGGTTTAGTGCACATGCAGAGCAGAGGGAAAGAAATCAGATCCTCACCCCACACGATGCAAAACACAATGAGACAGCAAGACCCTTCTTACAGTACCTCCGAGTGGTCCCCCAGATATTCAATATGCACTGAATGTGAAAATCAGCTTTAGTTCTTACAGAAAATTAAATACATCTAAGAAAATGCTGATGAGTGATGTTTTGGTATTGGCTGTCCCAATGACGCATGTTAGCAAAGAGAAATAAT
>NW_005054312.1:9450893-9463766 GCF_000277835.1 Geospiza fortis
TGGTCTGTAAAGGCTGATGTGTCAGACAGGACAGTTGTTGAATTTAAATGTCATTTCAGGAGAAAGAAGAAATTTCTTGGGAGGGCACACCGTAGTCCAATGGTTACACTGTGTTAAACACTCATTCTGTGACAGCATTAGTTGCTGTATTTGAAGTATTTGTAAATCAAAATACCGGGCAGTTTCCGTGCTACAATGAGAGTACAGTGACTGAAAGGAATATTAGTAGTGTTTTCAATAACAAAACAAAACAAATTGTACATCCGCACAATACTCCTGCACATCTCATTTTATGTCATAAAATTAGATGTACAGGAGAAAGTGAACCACCACATCTACAACTGTAAAATTCTCAAAGCCCAGAGAGAGCAGTTTAATGCAGGAGAGAATAGCACTGGAAGAACCCTGGTAATTGAAGGAGTGTATAGTTCACAACTTTGAATCAGAGAAGAATATAACCATGTTAAAAGCAATAAGTGATAAAGTAGTACACCTGTAAATCCAGCAAAATGTCTTGCTGAGTTATTTCAGGCAAATCATCATGGTAAGTCTCAAATGGGCAGTGGTTGAAGTGTACACATGATCAAGGTAATTCACGTTAGGAAAAACAGAGCAGTTTGAGGCTGCTGCAATGACAGCTCAGCAAGCTGAAAGAACTGCATCCTATGGTTTGCAATTGACTGTTTCAAAACCATGTGCACAGTATTCAAAGAACTGACAAAATATCAAGTTTTCCAAATAGCAGCGTTTAGGAAACAGTGTCTGAAAGACGTACTTGAGGATTTCTCACAGGGAAAACCTGAAAACTTATCACAACCAAATATTCATCTCACTTTTTGATTACTCAAAATGGTACTCTGTAAAAATCTTCTCCTAGTGTCCTATTTATAAACAAATGCAATGGTAAAGCATATAAATTGCACAAAACAAAGCTAGAAAACCTAGAGCTGTGCTCTTACAAGAGACATGAATGAAAGTCAAAAGCAGTACGCAGCTGCTCTTGTTTGCCATTTGGATATAACAAACCAGACCTGACAAATTATGATTTATTACTGGTGTTTCTTAAGTCTAAATTTCTATTCCTTCATGTCAATTACAAAGATAAATGTTCTTTTATAAAAATCCTGACTATAAAGGTAAATTTACAAGGCCACGAAACACAGATTGAATGCTTCCATCTCAAATTGGCACATAGCACAGTAACACAAAATCTGCATGCTAGGTCTGACCCTCTAACCCACTGAGCACTGCCTTGCAGATGGTCAAGCACAGAGCCTCAAACATTTTCACACATTTTCTTTCTATTAAGATCCTTTGCTACAGAAGACTTCAGAGTGAACTAAGTGCTCAAATGCTTTGGGCAACCTGGCTTGCAGACTGCAGAGATCATATCTAAACTGATGGGGAAAAGAGAAGGCTTAGGCCTTAGGAGTTCCAAACCTATAATATTTTCTTTCAAGAGCTGGTAAGGGACAGAGTGGTCATCTGTCATGTCACTTAAATATATCAACAAACTTTAAAAAGCATTGAAATGAATAATTAAGAAGATCATAAATTTTGCACTACACACAAAATGAGTGTACTTTATGTTTTTCAAATATAAAAGAAATGCATATTTCATTATAAAACAACATGGATTGTTGGTGGCAGTAAGAGCTGGATTTATGCATTATTCACTCCTGAAAATACTCATTAATTCAAAGACTGTCTGATGGTGTTCATGCCCTTCTGCAACACTAAGCCCAAAGGGGAGTGAAGGTATTTCAAACCCAAAACTTGTGTCACATGGTTTTGCTGGCAGTGCAACTCTGGGAAATACTGGCACAGCATCCAGTCACTGCCAGTTACACACTGACCTGCAGCTTACAGAGGGATCAACTGAAAGAATATGGCAAAGCTATGACTGCAGGCAGTGTTTGTCCAAGCTTACCAGCTCAGCCCATACATGGGAAAGCACTGCACAAGCATTTGGCATGACCTGAGCATTCCCAAGTTCAGCCCCGGGCAGGGTCACTTCCAGAGAATGGCAGTGCAGGGGTGTGGTAATCACATATCCTCTGAACAGAGAGAGACATAGGTGTCCCGGGAAAATCTTGGGAAGCTGTGAGAAGCTGTGGGAAACTTAGAGAAAGGAATTAAAACAATTATTATCTCTCTTTCTGTAACTGTTTATAGATATAGTTCTCCAGAGTGTGCTATTCATAGTTCACCAATAGTGTGAGAAGTTTTTACTTTGACACCAATCAAATCTCATGTCAGTGAGTCACATTATAAAAAGACCCTCTACTTTCATTAAAGTAACCTTCTAATTCACCCTTTGAAGACTGGAGTCTTTCATTCAGTCCCTGAGTCAAAGCGTCACACAGGTGCATCAGCCCACAAGTTTCTGTTATCCACTTTCTACCGTGGGTAAGTGGGAGCAGAGCATGGCTGCAGATCTAAGTGTGAGCAAGTGAAATGACAGCATTGGAAGACAGCAACTGCTCTGGTGCAAGGGGACTAATCTGTGTGACCAAAGGATGCAGGCATGTATCTCCTACCAAGGGCAGTGCAAAGGCAGACTGGAAGTAAACTGGGCATACAAATGCATCCCTTAAAGAGAGAACAGCTGTTACATGATTTTTTTTTCCCATAATTTTCTACTTCTGATGTCTCAGAAGCCTGGATTTCTCTGACTTCAAACCCTCTCAAGAGGGAAAGAAGATACTAGTAGGAATCCATAGTTCTGCACTGAATAAGGCTTTTTCATCAAATTACTAGACATATGGACTGTTTATCTGGCAACAGTAAGTGGTTGTTTTCACAACAGAAAGAAAGCATAACATTTCACAAAGATCCGTGTTGTGACCTCTGCAGTTCACTCCATATACAGAAAAATCTGTAAAAATTAGCAAGGCTGCAAAATTTGTTGATGATATGAAAATGCTCAGAGCCAATTAAAAACTAGACTTGACCGAAATGAGTCACAGAAGCTCAGAGAAACAAATTATGTCACAATAAAATGGCAAGTAAAGTTGGATGCCAATAAACACAAAATAGTAAGTATGAGAAAAATACATGGGCTCTGAATGAGTTTCCATCATCCAGAAAAATGACCTTGGTGTTCATATAAGTTGTTCTCTCTCAGCATCAGTCTAGCACTCAAAAATTTCCAAGAAGTCAAACAAAATATTAGAAATTAATAAGAAAGGACCACAGAAACAGAAACTACAAGTGATAAACTGTTTAAATAACTACATAAAGTATTCTGAAAGCAGTTCTGGTGTTTGGAAGCTCATGATATCAAGAACATTTCAACTAATTATACAGCAACATTCAGCCAAGGGTCACGTTTAACCAGCCTGGCCAATTTTCAGCCAACACCACTGTCTGCTACACATTCCTTTGAACCAGAAAATAAATACCAAACCAGAAATCATTTGTATCACTTTGCCCATAAGTACTGTAATCAGTGAGGTCAATGTAAAACTTATCGTGGCTTTAGCACCTATTTCAATTTTGTTTTCCCACAGGGCAAGCATGTGCAATTGCAGTAGATGAGGGAGAAATCTAGGTAAAAGAAAAAGTCTGGGACAGTTCCACCAGTCATGGTTTAATCTCCATACAGGAACAAGCATTAACAGAATGTGTCAATCACCAGCAAAGTTTGTGGCTCAGGAGGAATCAGAACAAAGCAGATGAGATACTGAATCATTGTCCAACAAGTGCTGGTTTGGTGCATAAGGCTTGCCTGGGAACATACAAAACTCCAAGGTGACTCTAAGTAAGTGTATTAATTTTACAGTGTTTAGAAAAGCATTAAAAATAGAACAAGGTTCTTAATGTTAATTGCAGCAGATCTGGCATCTTACTGCTCTAATTTGCTCAGATAATTGCACAACATACTTAAAGGATCACATGTTCTGAAATTTGGTATAACATTAGTTTTTTAGAAATATACACCATGCATGTACACTGAGAAATGCCTTAATCAGAGAGTAAGCCATGATTTATCATTTATATATGGTTTATATATATATATCATTTATATATGGTAATATTAACTAGCCACTAAATATGATAATATTTTTTTCTGAATTCAAGTCTGTTAAACCTTGGAATGTAAGAACATTGGTAAAATGGCTGTTATTTTTAATCACTGTTACAGTATTTCAGCAAATCAACAGAGGTAAGCTACATTTTCTAGTAATTTGTTATTTTTTTCACTTGTCCTATTGAGAGCATATTAATTTTCAAAACAGACTGCATACCAGCTGGCTCTGCCAATGTAATGTCAGTTAATACATGAATGAATTTGTTACAATGATTTTAACTTCTCTGTAAAAAAAAACAGTTACATCAGAATTATTTTCCAGTCACTATGATAAAAAGGCAGCAAACACATTATTTGCAAAACTCTAATCATAACTTGAAGAACATACTAGCATACTGTGGCATTCTAAAACTTTACTCAAGCAACCCAATATCATAAATGTAGGTAGTACTACAATGGTACCATGGTTGAATATTACAATTGGAAGTTCATTGAGATTTGCTTCAGAGATTTCATACGTGCAAGTCATGAGCATGAAAGATAACACTTGATGCTGTGAAAGAAGTGCAGACTGATAAAAATGCTGGAAACTTGCAAGTGAAAGTGAAAGATGAGAATTCTTTACTTTTGTAATGAAAATAAATTCCATAAATAACAAGCACTTCAGAGATCACGAAGCACACATATTTCTTGCCAGTTTGCTGTTTTAGGCTATAATACAGGATAATCTTGGTCTTCCTGTAAGTGCACAATCCCTCAAAGTTTCATCTTACAATAATAATTAACAAAGCAATACTTCAGGATAAGACATAAACCCATAAAAGACTGAAACTGTTTTCCCTGTCAAGAAGATGAGGCTAATCTGTGAAATAGTTCATATTTAAACAGTCATTTGGTACATCACAATGTAACCCCACTTTGTGATCCCTCCAAAATGAAAACACACCTATAGGACTGACCAAGATTTTATTGGCAGCACCTGAATCCGCTACTTCATCAGAATAAGTAAAATGGACAAAAAGATAAATTAATCTGCACTAGAGTTTTGTCAGCATAAAGCTTTGCTAGTTAAGAAAATAACTTCTATCACTCTTCTAGTATTTTAGGCAACTACCAACCAAAAGATTCTATGTCTTCATGTCCCCTGGAGTAACAATTTTTGCATCAGTTTTATCTCAGCTGTGCAAATTATGCAATTTAGATAGAATAGGAAAAGGATGAAAATCAAACTGTGTCCCAAGTGTAAAACTGAAATACTTCAATGCCATTCTCTTTTCTCTATTCCACTACAGAGGTGTAAAAAAAGACCAGTGCTTTGAAGCCCCTTTACATTTTGTGCAAGTGAGAAGAGTAACAAAATAGTTAACTATGTAAATATAGAAAGTTAAAATTTTCGAAATACAGAAGTAGAATTTACAAATGTAAATGAAAACCTGAACTTGGGCAATCCAGTGCACCTAATTTCTTTTCTGCTTACAGCAACTTAAAAAAAAGATGTATGCAGTCTGTCTCCCCATAATTTCTAAAGACTTAAGCAAAAACAGATTCTAGAATCCTAACATTGACCAACTACGTTTTGTAAAAGTCACAAAGTCTGCT
This sequence comes from Geospiza fortis, assembly GCF_000277835.1. Taxonomy (NCBI): domain Eukaryota; kingdom Metazoa; phylum Chordata; class Aves; order Passeriformes; family Thraupidae; genus Geospiza; species Geospiza fortis. The sequence continues at coordinate 9,456,526 of NW_005054312.1, forward strand.
TCTTCCACATCCATGTCTTAGCAAATGCAGTGTCACTGTCACTTGCATTAACAAGCCTTTGCATTGCCATTCCATTCACGTTCTATCCAAAAGCAACATCACAATGAGCTTTTCACAACTTTTTTCTGCAGTACAGATCACACAATGTAGTCTACAATAAATCTTTTAAATATCATTTCTTCAAGATGCATTTCCATCAACTACCTCTGACAATTCTGAAAATGTCACTAAGTTATGAATTTTGCTTAAGGTTACAAAAAGGTGGCAGCAGTTATGGCCTCAGGGCACAGTTCTCTGTAAGAGCAGCATCTGCTCTCCAAGGCCAGCTGCAATAAACAACCATTTGCTGACCAGCTACTCAGAGGGAGCAACCTTGGACGAGAGCTTGCAGCATAAGACAAAACTCACTTCACTTTTAACTCTAAATGTACTAGTGAACTGGGATCCTCAGACAAGGCTGCCTGGGAAAGAGAGACAAAGGATTTTAAAAGGAGGAGTTACACAACAGCTCTTTGGTGGGAAAATAGCAGGTGGACAATATTTTGTTTCTTAAGCAGAAGGGCAAAAATTTTGTGCAGGAGGGAAATCATGAACTTCTAGAGGCTCTGACATTATCTTCAAACAATACTTTACTGAGGAAAATAAACCCATAAGAAATACACAGACATTTATTATTATGCTCTCTGTATATATTTCCTTTTCTAGCTAAAGTGGAAGGGTGTTTGTTTTCTTGGACCCATTAGCAAAACCCAGCGGGTGTTTATTTGTTCATTTCTCCTCTAAATAACACAAATATCCAAAAAGACAAAATGCAAAATGAAACTGCACAGCAGGGGCTAAGGAAGAGTCTGTGCTAACAATGAATTTGCAGGATTCATGCACATCTAGGAACTTAGACAGTTGCAAAGTACAATCCATTAAGGATCTGCCTCCAAGAAAACTATCAGGGAACCAAGTGACAGCCCTGTTACCAACCAAGACCCAGCAAAGGTATGGGTACAAGGATGATGGTGAACTTCAAACCCAGCAACCTGCATGCGCAGCAATGGAGCCAAGTGGTGCCCGTGCCACACTTTCATTACTTGTCCAGCCTTTTTTCTGCAGCTCCTGCAAAGACTGTTCTAGGTAAGACCCAACTACAGGAACTTAATTTTTCTGTGAAATCCTTGGAGAAATCTCAGCATGTTAACTAAAAGCGCTGCAAGTTGAAAGTAAACATATCAACTGATCTCAGAAAGTTGTGTGAGCTGATCTGGAAAACTTAACCTATGCACTGATTCCATACCATAGGAACAGGATATTACAGATGTATTTTGGTGATACTTCAGAGACCCCCATACCCCAGATAAAACATTTGGCTAGAGTCCACATGAAAAAGTTTAAGTATTTGACTGCACAGCAGATGCAAATCAAATGACCACCAAGTGACATTTTACATGATGTACTGTTTTGGATTTATATTGTTTTTGTAGTGGCTTTGGAACAAGAAAGAGCTGCTGAAGTCAGGTGCAGCCAACATTTTACTGGTTTACCTACAGTCCTTGTATTGGTTCATGTTTATTTACCTGTTGCAGATAAATCTTAAGGGGTTGCAGTAACAGATTTCGCTTAAAATGTTACTTAGTAGAGTGGCTTTTATTTATTATTTATTTATACTTTCAATTAACTCACGGCCAAGAAACCAAAGGTAATTTTCGAGCAACAATTGCAGTGTAACTGAAGTTTTTGTTGGGACAGCCTCGATGGTCATAGGCCTGATTCTTGTTGCAATGTATCTCATCTACTAAGAGAGGGGTTTTTTTTTTGTGGTACAGTTTCTTTCACATACTTTACACTGGGAATGTTTTCTCTGGTAGCTATACCTGCAAATATTTTTATTGCCAACTCCAAACATTTGCAAACTGTAGCAGATGCTTATAAAGTGCTCAAGCAAATATTTACAAAAAAAACCCGAGGTCATTAGTTACTTTAGGCGCAGAAAATTTCATTTACAATGTTGTACCAAAGAGAAAGATAAAGAAAAACACTCCAGGACATGAAACAATTCTTTTTTTAGAGAGTTGAAGTTGAAAATTTTTGTGCAAAAATTTTGTACTTGAAATCTTAATGTATGGACTTTTTGTTACACTGAGGTAAGTGCTTTTCATGCATGGAGCTAGAAAGAGGACCTATGTTAGGCAATATTATTTTAAATGCCCACTTGGATGCGTGTGCTTGGATCATGGCAATTTCCCTGAACAGCAATCTGAATCTTCAGCTGAACTGATATTTTTGTAATAGTATGATGGAAATAACAGTACTGGACTAACCACAAGAAAATGTGACATCAGAAATTAAAAAATGCAAACTACTAACATTGACACTGCTCGGAAATTTGATAAGAACTTCCCATAAATTCACAGTTCCAGTTTACATCAGTCACTCACTCAAAATCCTAGCAATCCAAATGAAATTATCCAGTAATACTGATTAAATACTTCTTGAGTTCTTTACTATGTTTGGTATTTTAAAACTTTTTGGAATATCTCATCTGTCAACATTTTACTTTCTACAATTTCTTAATCCTTAACTATCTCCCTAATAGCCTTCTATGTTTTATCTTAAAAAAACCTCAAGCTGCCAGTGTGTAAGATTAAATAACCACTTTGGTTGAGAAAAATAACATTCAGCCAATCAGATAAAAAACAGAGTACCAGGCAAGTAGTCACTATAGTTACTTAAGTCCTGTGTTTAGGAACAGCTATTCCCTAGAGATGGTTTTGTATTACATAGAACTGCAGAAAATCCTTAATCCCCTCAAACCTTCCTGTTTTTCTCTATCAGTTTTTCCGTGATTGTGCTATAGTCTGATGGTTGGAAGTCTCATCCTTGCCTTAATAACATGAAAAGCTAAAAAGATCCCCCCAGGCCTTCATTTTTTAAATGCTGGTTTTATCTGCTGAAGTGAATTATAAACATTCCCTAAACTATCAGAATTCATTTGGAATGCTGTCTCCACTTTTACCTTTGGCATATAGTCCACTTACTCCTTCCAGATCCCAATAATAAGGCTAGTTAGAATTAACAAGTATTGGTTATGATCCAGCCTGCTAATAGCAAGATTGATCCATGGGATGTTTTATAGCTTGTTAAAAGTTTATTAGCTATTACAGATCATCAATAAAACCTGCTTAATTGGCCAATTGCTACAGCTGCTGCAGTGAGCGATGCCTGTGATTCTTTACATGTTTAGAGCAGTGTGTTCTCCCAAATTCTGCCTGTCTGATATTCCTTTTACAGGAGACTCTTACTGCAGTTTTGTACCCAGTGATAACACACCAGTTTCTACGTCTTAACAGTTCCTATGAGGAGCACTAGATTAAGTTACAGCTGCAGTCAGAAGAATCTTTCTAAAATGTGTGGAAAATCAACAAATTTAAAGCCTTTCAAGTGTCTTCGTTTGATAAGTAGTAACTCCATAAAGTCAGTGCTCTGAAGGGCTGACTAAGGATTACTATTTTGTTCAAGCCATTTCACCATCTCACACGGCTCAGCAAGTATTTGCACTGAAAAACATTCAGCAACCAAACATTTGGCCAGCTGGAATTAAAAGAATGATGCTATTTCATAATTATTATTAGATGCAGTGTAACTTTATATGAATTCTATTTCAAGAGACAAAATTATCATATTTAATGTGCAGAAACTTCATTTTCTACATAAACCACTTATTCTAATTGCTTGTAATATGAAAATTGTGTTTAAATACATCATGGGTGCTCCCTAAAACAGCTCTTAGCTGCTGCTTGGGAACAGCTGACTGCCAAGATGTAGTACAGCTGTCTATATGACATTACAAATTCTTCCAATGTTCTCAGAGCAACCCAGAAAGTCAGTGCAACATAAGGAATATTATCTGAAATTTGCTTGTTAGAACCTGTTGAATGCTGTGTATATTTCAGGGTTTCAGACCTACATTAACCAGAGACAGCCACTCACCAATATGCATTTGGGGCAGCTGTGCTCAGGCTTTCCCCAGCAAAGAGCACAGGCCAAGTGTTCTTCTGAGAGGGGGCTACACTTGCAGAAATTCCTAAGAAGCAAATGCATACAGTGTTTACTTATTTATTCATCCATCTATTCATTCATTCATTCATTCATTCATTCATTCATAAATTCCTTCTGTAGCTATTCAAACACTCTATGCCTGAATAGATAGAAGTCCTCAAACACTGCCCTAAAGTATTTCTACAGGACACCTCTGTATAGTTCTAAGTGGACAGCAGTACTACAATAGCTGAGAACAGCTTGGTATGCCTGGGAATTTCTTTACCTGCAACTGTGCAAGCTCAGTAAAGGGAGGGAGGGTGTTCTTAGCAACAAGTCCCTCTAGACCTTCCAATTACCCTACTGTCTAAGGGTAAGGTAAGATAGAAAAGCTTACAAACACACATAGAAGAGGGATCTAATTCCAGATATTGCTATAGTCATCCTAGGGTAATTTTAAAACTGTACGTCCCTTATAATGGAATTTTTAAGGTTCAAAAAGACCTTTAAGATCATCAAGTCCAACTTGATATCCCTAAGCGCCACATGTAGATGTAGTATCTTCTGAACACTCATGGGGATAGTGATTCCACCCCTTCTCTGCGCAACTTGTTCCAATGACTGACCACTCTTTCAGTGAAGAAACTTTTCGTGATAAACCTGCCCTACTGCAACTTGAGGCCATTTTCTCTCATTCTGTCTCTTGTTGCCTGGGAGAAGAGACCGACCCCACCTCACTACAACCTTAGGCAGCACAGCTATGCATTCCTGACATTCAAATCCATCTTACTTTGCCTTCCAGTACTAACTCAATGTTAATACAACACACAAATATTACGCTCTGAAATGCAGCAACACATGACATATTATCTTTGCTTGCTGAACACCAACAGTGCTGCTGTGAAAACCTTTCTCTTGCAGCCTCTCTCTGCCCTGGATTTTGCGAGATATGAGCACAATGGTTCTGTAGCAGAGAGTATCATCCTAGCAGATTGTTAAATCTGCTCACTAATTATACATTAAGCATTGATCAATGCTGAAAGCGAATTAATTCATTACAAATACATGACATGTATCTTAAGCTACTATTAAGGCTAGTCTTCTGAATAATGAATGAAGTTACAACCACAGAATGAAGTTCTAACCACAGTTCAACGGGATAATCACATTTCAGAATAATAGTTTATGCTACAAAAGCTTAAGTACCTTCGAAGCCAGTATGAGCTCATCAAGTCACAAAAAACGAGGTCAACTGCAATTCATTCTGCTGCTTTAGAGTTTTACACATATTCTTTTAGATCATCTTTACCAATAAACTTAGGTATTCAATTTTTAATCATGTTTCAGTATTTCTTACCTTTCAAAAAGGCATCTATTAAACTGACCTACATAGAAAAGAAAAGGAAGGGTAAGAAAGATGTAGATATCTGATAGAGATCTGATTAGCCACCTGTAATATTTAGATAAAAACCCATTCATTTCTCAGTGCTGAGCTGCTGCTTCTACTCCAGACCCTCTTATATACATTCAGTTGCTTTCTGATAATTTCCTGTAACCCCAGCAGTTCTGTGTATAAATTCACGAAGATCCTTAAAAATACTAAATCCACATAGAGGCAATGTATGACAACCTGGGAAGAGAATATTGTCTACAGTTCCACCTCTCAATTTGAGAAAACTCACTTTCCTGCATCTCAGTTCCATGTCTGAGATGAGTAGAAACTCTGAAAGCTCCAAGAAGCTGTGATGGTGGCTAGAGGAATTCATCCTGTGCATGGTACCAATGTCATGGGGTACCGTTTGGGATTTTTGGGATGCCAAATGGCATCCTCTGTTCTATCCAACCAAAATAACTGAAAAAGGTATGTTATACTAAAAAAATTTAACTGGTCTAGAAAATAAATCCTAAGATAAAACATATAGCTTCCTTTCCCCTTATTCTTTGCTCCCAAACCTCATAGTCTTGATATTCACAGACATGCAAAAGCTCTAAAAACAAATTTGAATGTTAGCTTTTGATTATAGCACATCAATACTGGGATGCAAACAATAAATAAATTCTGAACCAATATGATGGACAACATAATTTCCTTAAAGTTAAATAAAAGGTCAGAATATTTACAGATACATGGCAAGGCTGTATTAAAATAATATCTAATGCTTTGTGGGGAAATCTGAGGAACAAAAATGGAGAAAAAAGAATGTAATTTCCATTGACAGTTTTTCTTCTAAGACAGAATTGAGAGGACATGCCTGCTATGCATCAAAGACTGGGGATAAACTCAGGTCAGCGCACACAACCACTCACTCACTGTGTGGGTTACATTGCAGTCCGCCACCTCTCCTCTTAGGGCAAAAACTCCTAGAGCTTTGTGATTTCCTAAATCTTTTACTAGTGAACAGGAATCTAAAAACAAGGATCTGACAGACAGCATCTTGAGATGGAACAACCAACCTCATGGGAGGTGTCAGAACCATGGTTTTGTCAAATCAACTTTTAAATCAAATTTCTTAAGAACAAGTGGTGCCAAATAGGAAAGGACACAGGTAAAATTTTCTCCTGAAGTAGCAATCAGTAAGTAATTTGAAAAATGACACTGAACTTCTTCTAATACCATCTGTTAATAAAAGATGAAGATGAGACTACTGGGTTTATGCTGGCAGTGTTTAGTATGGCTTCATGTGTACCTCAGTAAACCCCACGTGCTGGTTAAGGACACAGCCTACCTGCAGAGCACTGAGTAAGTCCAACTGGGCTGATCAAAAAAAACCCAAATGGGGGAAAAACTTTCTGTGCTACTGTAGGTTTTACAAGGCTACTACTGTTTTCCTTTAATGTAAAGACCTAAAAGACCTAACAAGATTGGAAACGTGAGCAAAACCACATGCCAGTCTGGAGCAAAGATGCAATGAAATGCAACAAGGTTTTGTTTTGATTGACTGAAAGATAGTTCTCATGCCGCGTAGTACATGTTTCACACACAAGATGGCTGTTCATACAGTCCTCTACCAGGAACTTGATCCATTATATGCTGATAAACACCAGCTCTTCATGGTGATTACCAGAAACTGGAAATAATATCTCTCTCAGATGTAAGGAAATTAGCACTGTTGGCTGCTACAACAGCTAATGCTGCATTCAGTATTACTACAGAAGGGTTCTGGAATAGACTTTTTAGCTATTAACTCCTAATACAAAGAGTTACCTGCTAGTAA
>NW_005054312.1:9463789-9528628 GCF_000277835.1 Geospiza fortis
GTCAATGCTCTTCTTCTAAAATGTTGATAATGATTAAATTCACTGGCACCTTTACAACTTTACAACATCATAACAAACATAACCAGGAAACATAATTCAGTCAACCCCTTCTGAACAACCCTTTTGGCAATCACAGCAGGTATGATATTAACTGTTTGCTTAGAAACATTACCACAACATAGAAACTGAATATAGATACAATGAATACTGATTTTATGAGCATGTTACAGAAGATTTTCCATGCACCAGACTAGCAGCATTTAGAAGAAAAGCCTAAAGTATTATATTTGGGTGCTAAGTACTACCAAATTATACTTCAGTGTGAGAAAGATCACTGTCATTCTTGGTTATGAAAATGAATGTGCATGTATTCAAAAAGAGTCAATTCTGATGTATAAACATCCAAATTACTCAGCAGTTTATCATACAATATCAGGACAGAATCAGCACAAACCGTTAAATCATCTTGATCTAAAACATGGGTTAACTTACACGATCTGTTCATAAAATCAACCAACCTCACAGGAATCAAGTTTCAGTTAGTATTTATTAGTCTGTAGAACTACAACAGGTTTTTGTTAGAGTGCAAAACTATACTTCTACTTGACTGAAACACTCAAGATGGTATTTTTCAGTTTATCAAAGAAGTATTATATCACTTAACACAATAAATTAAATTATACCAATCATTATGTGTGCCCCAAATATTTTTATTTGCCATACTCTAAGTTTTTGTATTACTGAAACTCCTTTCCACCTGAGAAAGCCTTGGTGTCCTACATAGTAGGATGGTCTCACCAGCACTAAATGGTCACTATGCAAAATGCTGCCATCAGCATTGTAATATCCTTCCATGTTAGAATGTCAAAATCTTCACATCTAAACAAACATTTCGGGGCACTGACATGTTTCACAGTTTTTGCACTGAGGGAGGGATGGGGAACCCAACTTCATGCTCAGATGTCAGGTTCATAGCTAGAGCACGAATTTCACAAATTAAAGTAATTTGAGTTGGTTACAATTCCCTGTGCAAGCATATAATTAATAAAATGGGAATAAACCTTGCTGTACAATTTGTGCCAGCACTTGCTCTAATTTCCCAGACAGCCACAGCCTCATTACCTCCAGATTTGTGCATCTCATTATGATTCTGACACTCACACTTGTGCGATTAGTGATGAAATTACAGATTCATCCTGATTTAGTGTGGCCTTTATTGCTGTTAATTAGGCAATGAAATGTGAAAACTGTTACGGCATTTTAATTATCTGAATGCAATGAGATTTGTGTATTAAAAAAAAATACATAAAAAAACAACCCAAAACATGGAGAATGTTATCTTTTCTTAGAAATAGCAGCTGGTTTTGATGGAAACAGCTGATTGAGGAGATTTGAAAATTTATTTTGCTGCTAATTGAGGTGATGGCTCCTGTCTATATCAGCCATGTACAGTTTTGTTTTCTGCAGGAAAAGAAATATGCCTTCTTATCAGAGGGCATCAAAATGTGCAGTAACAAAAACTTGAATGAAATATGGACAGATGAATTGCTTAATCTCAGTAAAATTTTTGTATTTTTTTGCCAAGATACTTCAAAAAACCCCTAGAGGAAAATCACCAACAGGCACAACTTATGCGCAGAAACAAAACCTCAAAGGAGGCAGCACAAAAATCCAAAGGAAAAAAAGCACTGAAATCTCACCCTTGTTGCTGGACCTAGGTTGAAGTAATTTTATAATTACTGATTGTTTTATAACAATTTATGCTGGATGGTCATAAAAACCCCATTCTCATCAGATGGGTGCCTTCCGGCAGTCAGCTGGAATGGAAGGTGCATGGAAATAAAACTTCTCTTGTGTAGCTACAGCACGTTAACCACAGCACATATCTGCAATTAGTCCTGTATGAGTGATGTATGTCTGAGTGTCTCTCCTACTATTTGATCTTCTCACTGTTGAAATTAATGCTTCACTAAGCATTATTGCTTTGCTTCACTAATAAACTAGTTATAACTAGTTCGTTAGATTTTGCTAACATATAGTAATTAATCAATTGTCATAGCATATTTTGAAGGAATTTGGTTCATGGGCAGAAGGCAACTTTAGAGAGATGGAGAGCCAAACATCCTTTCATGCTGGCACCATGTCTGCCCCAGGACAGCTTGCAGGAGAAGGAAGGCAGCCAGGGGTCTGCTGATCTCACCACAAGTCCTGCTGTGCACCTCTGGGCTTCCCTTACTGAAGTGGCACATCAGGCAGGCAGGTCATGTGTGGGCGCTTACAAGGGCACACAAACACTCAAGTCTGAGTCCTGAGCTGCACCACACTTTTTGAGTTTCTACTTCTGTTAAAACTTAGTTATAGCAGCCTGTCCTCACAAGCCCTCACGAGAATGCAGAGGCTGGCAAGCCTTCAGGCAGCTGCTCATAACACACGGGTGGAATCTGTAAAAAGAACTGTTCTTCCTCACTTTTTACTACAGACTCAAATTTGCAGGACATTATTCTCATTGTACCCATTTAAGTCTTTCTTAAACAGTATAAACTATGCGTTATTGTACTTGATTATAAATAACTTTCTATGCAAGATACTTTTATTTTGGTAATTCTGATTAAGCTACATTAAACCTCTTCACTCCATCATATATTGGATAGAATTTCCTTGGGGTTTTTTACAAGATCATGCAACAAAAAAATTAGTATTAGGTTTCTTTGCAAAAATGAAATTGAACTGGTGTCACAGTTTCTCAATAGGCACGAGATTTTAAATAGATTTTAAACAAACAAGCATCAGGAAATTTTAAAGTAAGGCTCTTAAAGAAATGTCAAATTTAGTAGATTTTATGCATGTATATCTCACACATATGCATCTATTAGTAGTTCATAACATTAAAATATAATTGGCATTGTGCTGTACTGGGAACTTTTCTGATTTCTCATTTACATCCTCATCTTCATTTATGTACATTATACTTTCTTTTTTTAAATGAAATAGCTATGGAAAATATTCTCAAAAAGACTATTTTTTACTGTTCTGTATACCTCCAGTGAAGCCAAATTCACAACACTATGGTGAAAACACGGAGAAGTAATAGCTACTACAGACCCACTAATTTTCATTATACAAAAATACATCATTTATCTATGTATTTAGTGCAGAAAGAATGAAAAAACCCTGAATGTTTCAGGGAGGTTCCATCCATTGTTTCTCTCATGCCTTCTCCATCCTCTGTACTTTTAACACCACAATGAGTTCCCTGAAAATAATTTTGGGAATTGTACCAGAAAGAAAATATTATTGAATGGAACATGTGCTGGAGGAACTAAATATGGAAGAAATCCTAGAGTGATGGGCTCAATATATAGAAACAAACATTAATTTATTCAGCAATTTTTCACTCCAAAGCAAGTTTCCCCCAGAAGCAGTGTACAAAAATAAGTACCAGCATTTTTCAAATACTAGAAATGCAAATATTAGGCAATTTGCCAAAGGCAACACAAGTCAATAAGGGAATTATGAGCAGAGTCCAGTTCCTGGCTGAATTCTGAAATTAAACTGCTCATCAGTAAAGTCCTTAAAGTCAGGGGAAACAACACATATCGCTAATAGAAGCTCAGAAATTATGTTGACAGAATATATATATAGTACTATCACACTGAGTGTGTGCACATATATAAATATGTGCACACACTCAGTGTGATAGTACTACAGTCCCTTAAGCTTCTTGAAAAAGCAGATATCAAAATCTGTAAAAGTAGAAGCATTGCTATTTTACTTTCTATTTAAAGACACTGCATAGTCACCTGTTCTGCTTCAGAGTGTTCTTAAGATCACCCCTTTTTGCATTATAGATCCTATCATCCACACCCCACACAGCAGAAGAACTTAGTGTGTGCATTCTTAATAAATATCCTACTACCTTGGAATTATTTTGGTTGCCAGACAACCTTTCCTTTTTTGACCATTCATTTGAACACACAGAAATAACAAAAAATCTCCAGCTGGATACACACACTTCAGGGAAAATTTTACAGCTGTCACAAAACAATAGAAAGGATGGTACTAGCTCCAACAGGCCACCTGAGTGCCCCAGCTCAGCGCATATGTTCCCAGAAATGAATCTTCTGTGAATATGATCCTTTTGGCACACAAGTACAAGTGCAGCCAATTAATGTAAAGCAGTAAGACAGACTCCCAAGTGTGAAATCAAATGTATTGGAAGGTCTAACCTGACCAGCTTCATTAAACCATCTCAGAATAAGGAACACCTTAAAAGTGAAAAATTAATTAATCCTAAATAATTAACAAAGTATATTTTATCCATAACTTTGTACAGCCTTTTTCAAAGGCAACTAAGGAGAAAAGCAATTAAGTTATCCCTGCTGATCCCCTTACTTTTTGTCTCTGTGTGGAGAATGAGACAGTAAACTGTTATTTCTCTAGCTTAAAAGGAAAAGGTTAGTGTGTAACACTGAAGTCTAGAAGATGCTTCTGCCAATAAATTTGCAAGTTAATGATTTATGTATCCATAATCTAGCAGACTGCTATACAAGTAAATTTTCCATACAATAGTATCTAATCAGTACAAGATGGTGCATTTCATTAAATGTTTTCAAGTGACTTGAGGATGGGGGCACTCACATAAATACTAAAATAAGCACACTGAAATATCAACAAATTGTTGAAAAACCCTACTGTACTACCTCCTAAACATCACTCTTCCTTTAATCCTGACCCAAAAGCTCACTTCTTCTCATTCATCTCCAGGCAGAGCTCCAGCTCCATGCACTCCAGCTGCTTATTAACACAGAGGGTGACACCTACTCTTCATCTCCTGCCTGTGCTTCCTAAAGATCCGCTGTTCTTCCATTCCAACACTCCAGTCATCTTGATGGCAAGAAGATCATAGCCCTGCAGGCATGCACATCTCTACCTCCTCTTGCTTATTCCCCATGCTTTGTGTGTTTGCACAGAGGCATTTAAGCTGGGCCTCCTTACTGGCTGAAGTGTCTGCAATTCCTTTGTGCTGCCCTGCAGATGGTCTGCCCACCTGCAATCCCTCTCTAGGCTCAGGGCATTTATCAGTGGTGCTGGCACCAAACTAGTAAGAGTAGAAGTACCCCTTCCCCAGCAATCTTATTCTGAAACCAAGCATATGATGTATAATACAAGTGGGGTTTGTCACTAAACACTCCATCTCCGAGCTTATCTTATTAGATATGAGGTGTCCTTCTCCATATTCTTTGTTTGCTGAAACGGACTGGTTATCACAGTGCTTAGAATAAAGGAGGACGGAACAAGAGAGATATTGTACAGGAAATCTGTATAATGGAAGAAGACAAATTTGCTGAAGAGATGTCAAGACTTTTACTACAGTTTTCTGCTTAGTAGTCAGGACTGTGTTGGCCTCTTGCAACAGCTCACAGAGCCAGACAGTGCAACACTAACTTGACCTAAGATTACAAAAAGCTCTCCACAAAGCTGAAGTACAGCAACATCTCAGCACTGCAAGAGAATTATAAAAAAAAGAAAGAAGCTGTGTGCTTTTACCCAGCACTGATACTGCAACTGAACACTGAAAAAGCTCAAATTAAGTGTAAAACAGTCCAATTTTAATAATGGCTGTAAATGATGTTTTTTCAGCCTTTCAACATTATGTGCCAGCATCATCAGTACAGTACAGCACACTCATGCATGGCTGATAGAATCCATATCTTTCCATCATCCAGTATCCCATACCCAGCCTGTGTTTACCCAGCAAGGAAGGCTGCTTAAGACTATTTTAATTTCTAGGCGTACTTGTTCTACCACTTGTCCTCAGCCCCAAGATGACTGCTACACCTTTCACTGAATCTATGAAATTTTTACACAAAAAGAGAGAAGAAAAAAGGCACATGATTTAAAAAGAAAAGGCCCAAAAGAGGTGGGGAGGCTGGTGAAGAGTAGCCAAGCATCAGCACATGACGCCAGCGATGTCAAGGCAGCCAAGAGGGTGCTGAGAATACAGACAGACAGCAGCAGTTATAGAGATGGAGTACATGGGAATTCTTTTTGGTAGTAAGCATCACATTTAGATCATAAAGCAAGGGGTAATTTTCTCCTGAATCTTTTCATGAACAGATTAAGGTACAAAGGTTACTCTACAAGAGCACTGCATGACTTAGAATACATTGAATATGTATCGCAGACACATGAAGAAAGAAAGTCAAAATGTTCTCGCCCATACAATGTTTACATGCAATTTATGGCCAGTGTTATTCAAGAGAGTGATTCAGGTACTAGAACTTGCTCTCTCTGGTAAAACATTTATTACCTGAAAGCAAGCTAACTCTCATCATACAGAAGTCAAAATATTATGCCTTAACAATATCTTTTAGATTTTGAAATACTCCCTTGATATAAGACAGTTATGCTTCTGTTGGTCCATCACAATAATTATACCTTTCTATCGAGTGCTGGCTCTTTGACACCACCCAAGGTACATCTGCTTAACATTATTTAAGAAACGCTGAACCTCACTTCCCTGGATATCACTTTCAAAATTATATTGTCTTGAAAGAACACATAAAAATTGAAGCATACCCTCTGCTAATAGGCACTGTTAAGGAAAGTATACTTATTATCCAGGGTAATTAGCTACAAGCTTCTGAATGTCAATTCACCACACAGAGCTGAATGTCAGCAGAACAATCAGCTTGACCACTGAGGTCTTTATGAATTGCACACATTAGCAAATCTCAGTAAGAAAATACCCTGAAGTATGTACTTGCAATTTCCCTGCTATTAGAGAGTATTAAACGTTATTCATATGCCACAGCTAGCACGAGACAAAAATAGAAAGCTTACATAAGCTCCTATTATGAATAATGACTACTGAATGTAAAAGTAATTGAAAAGGAGATTGTAGGCAGACACTGGAAGGCTAGACTAGACTTAGCTCTAAAAACTAACAATAATGTAAGGGACATATAGCTGATGCACATCCATTTATAAACACTGCATGTGATCTGCTTACTGAGATAATTACTGTATGCATATATGAATGTGGTTTAGTAAAAGAGCTATAAAGAAACTGTACACAATCATTGGATTAGCAAAAATTGCCAGGTTATGAATGATTCAACCAGAAAACATTGCTAATGAAAATACTGGATGTCTAGAAGCTCAAAGCTGCAACAATTATTTTGCCAAAGTTGCAAATCTAAAGGACACTAAACAACTAGGAAGTAATTCCAACTTTCACCTAGGCAAAGCACATTGCAGAGGTCTGCTGTGCAATCACAGTTTATACACAAGTAGATCACCCAGCACACATTTTAGAAGCAACTCCTCCTACAGGAAGATTATATTTAGAAGGAACACTCAGTAAGACTAGAAATGGCAACAGAAAAACAACTAACACACAAGTCCTGACCAAGGTATCTTTAAGGAAGTGCTTCTTTCAGGTAGAATGCGTATTTCAGGAAGTGTGCTAAAATTTGCCTTAGGAAACATCTACCATTCTCTAGCATTGTGTTTTCAGTGTTCAGTATTTTAATATGGATTCATTAGTATGAAGTCGTCATACAGGGACTTAAAGTTTTCTTTGCAATGAGCTTAAACACCATGCCTGTTAACATCAATAGTTCTAAGCTTGTCTAATACTTCCAAGAATATGTGTGTAAAGAAAACACTGGTCTAACAATTACTTAAACTAAAAAAAAAACATTTCCAAAGGAAAACGCTTTTTTCTCCAACCTTCCCAAAAACTTGTTATACAGAGGTCATGATGCCCACTCACATGCATGTAAAGCAGACAGAGCTCTCATAGCAATCACAATATATGATCCAATGCTTTCACCAAATTACAGTGCTTGTTGTTTAACATCCATTAAAGAACCTCCCTAACCGCAAAAAAGTGCCACTAAAATAATGAGGAGCTAGAAGGAGAAAGAAAATTGTGTGGCCCTGTGATATTAAGAGGTCATGGCAAATTTAATCAGCAAGTGTTGCCAACAGTGCTATATCCCAGAGTTCAATCTATCTGGAGAGAAAAGAATATAAAATGAAAGCTAAACTGTAACTGAACAGAGAGATTGGAAACAACCTCCTTTCATTTTCAACTGGCCTCTTAACCAAATATACTGTGCACAATGGTGACCTTACCCCCTGAAGACAATGCACTAGAAAATTGGCAATTTTTTTTTACAGCATACATTTAAGGAACCCTTTTTGCCACATCCTTCAAAGTGTATCACTAGTAGATGCTGGCCCTTATGAGAATACTCACTGCAATTCCAAAAAACATTTATTCATCTCTGATACACTGGTTTGCTTCATATGAAACAGGAAAAAAACCCTAAACCTCTAAAACACAACAGAGAATCCCATCATCTTCCAAAGAATTCTTCAGTTCCAAAAATACAGACGTAGAGCATCAGCAGGTATTCACAGTTAAAGACCTTTGAGACTTAAGGTCCTTAAAATCATATCAGCAATAATGTCATTCAATGCTGAATCTCAAGGAGGTTTAAAAAAAACCACTCTGAAATGCAGCACATCTGTGCAAAAGAACACATTAAAATAACATAAAATCATGCCAGCCCTGGGAGAAAAAATACTGCTTACATAATTCTCCAGGATAATCTGTGTGAGTGGAGAGTGAGTTTGCTTTTCAGGTTCGATGGAAGCTCCTGGTAAACTACATTCTCTAGAAACTTCCAAAGTGCACCCAAGTTTCTACTTGTACATAAAACAGACAAGAATTATTACACTGTGAACAAGTATGATTTTATATGTCATTATTTTTAAGCAACATGCTGTATTACCTCCAGTATTTAGCACCAGAGAAAGCAAAAACCTCTTGAATTAAAACTCCTCACAAATCTTATGGCAGTTCCAATTGGTTGTACAAAGGAACATCTCAAAGGGGGCTTTCAAATTATGCAGATCAGGAATTCCACATACTGAAAAGCAGAAATCCAACTAAGAACCACCAGAACACAGAAGTGGTCTGTTCCCTTGTAGTTATTCTACTGAACAGCTGCTCTTCAGTTTAATATTCTAAGGAAAAGTTTCTTGGTTTTTTGCAAAGAATAATAGTAAAGCTATCCTTAAGAAAAAACAAACCATAACAAACCTGAAAATGACCGTCCCGACAAATACCAAACAACTGAACAAGGAATTTTCTAGCTTGTGCACAATAGAACCCAAATGTGTCTCAACAAACAAGGCAACTGAGAGGTATTTTCATACTGGCTTTCTCAAGATGTACAACTTTCTGTTGCAGAAATCAACTCTGTGTTATTTCACTAAATCTGTAAAACACCTGAATTCCTGTCAGGCATTTTCTTTTAAGAAAGCTATTCTAATATGTTAACTTTAATCATAGCCCAAAACTTTAATATTCTCACATCCAACTCTTCAAAATAAAACATTTAAATTGCCAACAAAGCCCTGAAATTATACTGACAATAGTGTATAACTGGAAAATATACATATAGAATATTTCTTCTCTACTGAGTGTGATTTTGGAATCATGCAAGCATTTTTTTGAAAAAGCACTTTAAAGACATAATGCTGTTGTTAACTACTTATTTTGTGCACTGACTGTTTTGTTCTTATTTCCTTAGTGACTACCATTATACATAACAAAGACTGTTTAATTTCTCTACAGCTGCATTTCTTTATTGATCTTTTGAGGCAATTTTTCAGGTGCTTTCTAAAAGGAGAAAAAAAATCCAAATCTAAATTAAATTATTACTTGTAACATAGCTCCTCCTAACAAATCCTGGAAGCAAAAAGTCACAGTTTACACTTACAGAAATCATAGTGGCTATCTTTCTTTATTTTAAAAAAAATATTTTTTCAAGTGATGCTGATACATTTAATTCCTGTAGAAAACACTTCTGTAAATCCATCAGTTCTATGTTTTTCATTCAGATAGTTGATTCAGGCTCGCCCTTCCAAAGACACCCCACTCAGTAATCTCACCAAAATATATATTCTAGACTGTTCCAGTGGGTGAAGATAAAACTTCCTCAGGGGAGACTGCAGTGGTCTTGTTCTGACATGACTAAAACACACACAATTGCAGGACTGACTATTCAGCTGGAACCAGGTCCCAGTGGCCAAAACACCTACTGTCACACAATGATGCAGCACACAAGGTACCAAGTGTGCCATGGGTTGTAGAAATGCTTGTTCACATCATTCCATGAGCTATTCCTCACGGCTACCGAAGTATCAATATAATCTCACACCATTCCCTTTTTTTGCCTTCCGATATTGCTGCCCACAACTGAGACCTGAATTCCCTTACAAACCATGGCATCTCATTTGATTGCCCTTGGACAACATGTTGCAGCTTTGTCATTGCCTGCATGGAGGAGCAGTAATGGGTAACAGTCCGAGGGCAGCACTAGCCTAAGAGCTTTCCTGGCAATGTCCTTAGCCCAGGCTGCAGGGAGGCAGAAGCCTTCCCTGCAAGGAGGGTCTGTGCAGCACACTGGACCCTCTGTTCCCCTCAGGAGGGAGTCACCTAGCACTATAGCCCATATTTCCTTCCTCGTGGAGGTGGTCATCGCTCAGGTGCCAGTCCTTTCTGCTCAGCAGTATCTCTGGTGTAGATGGGCCATCATCCACATCATCCTCTGACTCTGACTTACCTTTCACATCCAGAGCCTCATCACTGCTGTGTACAAGCATATGGGGAGGCAAGGTGGGCAAAGAGGGAGTGTGCCTGTTGCTCCAAACAGGGACTTGTCCTTGTTCACTCTTTTTAAGTTACTGCTTTCTGCATGGCAGGGGAGGAATACAGGATCCCCCTGATCCTGTGTATTTTGTAGCTGTTCTTGTTGCTGTCTCAGGGAGAGCAGAGCACAGGTTTGCAAGTTGAATTCTTTCTCATCTCCCTACTAATGACGCCGTGTTCTACTCTTGTACTTTGAAATAGCAGCAAAATGTCCTAATAATGGTGGCTGATAAGCGTGGCTCTGAATAACAAAGTGCAATGTCTTTGAAAATACTGTTTTCCATTTCAAGTAATGACATTAGGCGATTCAAAAGCATTATTTCATGCTTCTTATAATAGCCACACAAAATGGAAATTTCTTTTTTTGCTCACAGTAGCAGACAAATACACATAAAAATGTATTGCTAGTAAAGGGTAATTTACTTCTTGTTTTATGGATTTTAACCAGCATTCACATGAAGCCTGAGCAGAAGCCATGTAATATGACTGCTGTAGAATGAATTCTATCTTACTCAAATTATTTTGCAGTCTGTATTCTCATTAGAGAAGAAAGCTCCTGAGGTCAAAAGACAATGGAAATTATATTTCATTTTACCTTAGACTACAAACTCTGGAACTAAACCCAGTGCTGGAATATCTGGATGCATTTAGACCTGCTCAAATAGGATTTAATATTCTTCTATAAATAGCAAACTCTGTATAAGTTATCACTAGTACAGAGATAACTCTTGAAAGCGTTATATTTACAGCCAAAAAGTATACCACATTCTATACATGCAGTGCTCTCCACACACATATGTAGAAAATGTTACAATAAAGTAAGCATTTTTATACTGCAAGTGCTTCTATTTCTACAATCATGAAAGCTTTTTTATCAAAAGTTTCTTTTTTGATAAATAAAATTTTTTGCTAATTCTAAAGGGAAAAGCACCTAAGAAGTTACCGCATCAATGAAATGGAATGGAGCCAAATGGGGAATATACTATTAACTTCTAGAACACAAAATGTTAATTCTTTAATGTTAACTGGCCTTTTGGGATTTCTAATAAGCTGAGTCTAGCATGCTGTGGGATTTTAGCATTGACATGTTCCTAATGAGAGGTTAATGAATCTAATCTCTCAAACCATGGTAAAACACAAGGGTGGGAATCAGGGAGCCAGTTCTGACAGTGTTTGGCTGTGTTCCAGTGGGGTTCACTTATTCATGAAGAAGCTTCCATCAGATACTCTGCTTCTTACTGAAACATGAAGTGAGCTGGAAAAGAAAGGTCTCTGTGGTGTAGAAGGAACTGTCAGCAGCCCAAGGAAAAGGCCAAATTAAAATTAAAATTCATTAACCTTAGCATCTGTCAAAGAGTTTTGAAAGGAAGAAGGAAAGAAGAAAAAAAAAGAAGGGTGAACACAGTAGTCTGAGATAGAAAAATTACAACTTTTTACCTGTTTACCAGAAAACTGCCTATTACATCAATAGCCTTATTTCTCCAAGAACAGTGTCTTTGATAAATAGAAATGATGTAACATAGCTAAGCACCATTCTTCCCCAACAACTCATCTACCTGAATGTGACACATTTGAATGTCACAAGAATACCTTTCTTGGTCCCAAATTTTTGTATGGTCAAGGAGAAAGCATACCACCAGGTAAGTCTACTCATCAAAAAGCTACTGCAACATTCTCTTCAAACCACAACCCAAGAATCAAAGGGAGAAATGCAGAAGCATAACTTTGAACAAAATAAGTACACAATGCACAGCAGACAGGAGAAGTGAAGCTTCCTGCACCTTGAGCAGATGAAGTTTCCTACAATTTGAACTTTACATGATTCTCTGGCAACCAGCAACCAGCTTATGATAGGGAAGCTTACTCTCTTCAGAAGCCTAAGTTAGCTTTGCTATATTCAGAACAGTTTTCATATCTTTGAGAGCTTCATCAAACATGGTTTAAAGTAGTTCATATATGCAAAAGGCACCAAAAAGGTTGTAGAGGACAACTGCATGAACAGGCTGACCAACAGAGGCAGTAAAAATTTATTTTCTTAAGCAATTTAGGAAAAAAAAATCTGGATGGCTAAGTGTGGAATATTCAGGATATGAAATTTACCAAATAAAACCAAACCATGTATTTGAACACTAACATACATGAAACATGTATAAGCTTCTCAAAAGCAAACAGAACTCAGTGAAACTTCATGCACTTCAGGAAGAACTACTATTTTTCACTGGTAGTTCAAAAATTACTTCTTAGCATCTCAATGCATAATTTACTTAAATTCTCTCCTCAGAACAGCCTTTTTCTTTTTTTCACACTACTCTAGTGAGTACTTGGATTTTGTCTTCATACATTTTACAATTCCTAGCAATGGAAAGCACAATTCTGCACTTCAACAGTGACATAGCATGGGTAAATAAATAAATACATTTCATGCAATTGCATCAGCCAGTCTCACTACTTTTCAAATACTGCAATATTTCTATGCAATTGTGAATGATTACCATCCCTCCTTCATCCCACTCTGTTTAGCTCTCTTTAACATTTGTTCCTGCCTACAATATAGACCTTTTTTCAATACAAGCAAGTCAGGATGATCAAAAGTCCAGTAATAGTCACAATATTTTATCTGTATCTCCAATTTATTTTCAGATTAACATGCTCACTTTCCCCCCAGAGAGATCTTGGATTCAATACTGGATGTTAATCTAATTCACTTTCTTTGCGAACTCTGTTTCCTTATTCAGATTAGATAAATCCCAACTCTGGCACCAGGAATATTCCTTTTTGATGCTGGAACAGTGGGAGAAGGTTTAAGTGGCTCTGAAGGCAACATACTCACAACCTGCTTGAAGCATTCTTATTTGAGAACTTTCAGTGTTTCAGAGTTAAAAATATATAGAAATTAGAATTATAAAGAGAATCACTTTTTTAAACTATGTTTTAGCACATAGTATGACAAGAGACACATCATGGGTATGACAAGCTTTCCAGGAGATGAACATATAAATTAAAATATGTAGTAGAAGTATTAGAGATTCTGAATAAATTGTTGAAAAATCACAGATCAAATAGCTAGCCTAAATAGAGCAACTTGTAATGAGATTTACAGCACACTGGTGATGATATAGGACTGTTATTTCTTTCCAGAATAGAAGAAATCCAGTAAAATGGACCTCCAGTACTGGTAAAAGACAGTGTCATGTATCCTTCTCCAACAAAGATTATCCTTTCTTGGATGGACAACATTCAAAACTTTTATTCTATAAAGTAAAATAGAAAAGAGGGGAAAAAGGCAAATAACTTTGAATCTCCTCAAATTAATTTCAAAATAGGTGAAAATATTATAAAATATCAAATTATCCTTGAGGTAGTTTTGAGATAACCAGCTCCTTCTACTACAACGAGGACACTGTAAAATGACTTTAGTTATAATGGAGGAAAATGCTGCCAACTGATATTGTGAGGGAAGATAAAATATCAAATGCCAACATTTTCAAAAACACGTTTTCCAAATCCAAACCAAGATCCCTTGCTGTACAGTATTACTGGATCGTTCTTAGAAAAATCACTTGACAAACTCAAAATTTATTTCATTCTTTTCAAGGCTCTAAAAGGTCATTAAATCTCCCCTTCAGTAAGCTATCAAGTAAGGCAGAATGTTCTGATTTCCCTTTATTTATTCTCTGGCAACATAAAGAGAAGGGGACAGAATGCTATCCACTGGAAGGCTGGAGAAAGGCTGAGTTCTCTGGCTCATTTAATGAGATGATTCTTGCATTGTCACTTGCATGATAAAAATTATTTACCTGACCCACTGTTAGTATCAAACATGTTTAGGAAGCAAAAGTTCAGTTTGCTTCCCATGAAAGTGATTTTTTTTTCCCCCAGCAATCCTGGTAGAGGTTTTGCTTGTTTTACAGGCTCCATATTTGCTATTTTCTTCTCCTGTCAAAAATTTGACCTCCACACAAATTGTCTAAAGAGAAAAGGCAAAGTGACTCCATTCATGAAGACTGTCTTAGTTTGTGGCTAAAAATTAATAAGGATTTGGAGCTGCATGACACAAGGCAGGAAGCGAGGTTAATAGAGAAAACCTTTAAGAGAAATCAGAGTCTGAAATCAGGAAGAATGAGAGAAAATGTTAATTACTTAACTGACTACATGTACACTCAATTATGATCAATTAAAACAATTCAAGAAACTGGAAATCATTGAAATCTATAACTGGGTAAGGTGAAACACATTTTTTCCTTTAGTGGAAAAATCAGATATTCCTTCCTCAAAACCAGTAAAACAAAACAAAAGCACAGCCCAGCTCAGGTCTCCAAGCTGACAGCCAAATATTTATTATCTTATTACTGCAGAGTGTTCTTGAATTTTGCATTACTTATATTTGCCATAGCTCAGAAAAATGCACCACAGATTTTTTAATTTTAAGTGGTATCTTTTCAATTTTAGATACACAATCACTACAAAAGCACAAGCTGCATATTGAAATTAATGCCAAGCTGTTCCATCACTACTAAAAATCTCAACAGTTGCCAAAGTTTGAATGTAGATCTCTTACTAGTAATACTCCTGGAAGTAAAAATCAAACATGTTTGCTTTTCTAACAGCTCAAATAAAGAGAAAGAGGTTAAATAAGCTGCTAAGGTTTCACAGTGAAGTCAACAGCATTGAGAAAGGAAATTAAAAAGAGCAGGTATAGATCTGTTAAAATTTCTGCCTTTTCACCATAATATTTGTTTCCTTTCCCTTTAGAAACATAACGTTGATTTTTTTTTCTCACTAGCTAAAAGAACAGGGATGCCTCTTCTGAATAGGTTTTCCTATCATTTGCTTTCCAAACTCTACAACAGTTCTAGTCTCATACAATATTTTGCTTTGGAGGATGGGTGGCTTTGCTGCCCCTGACATAGCACCATTAGTTATCAGGCATATTGAAGCATATTAAATACAGATTTAATAAAAATAATGACAAAGGAAAGGGAAATATTTGCACAGTACTGGTCTCCTCAGATACCATGCTGGCAGTAGCCAGTAGTGAAAGACTGCAGGCCTCAGTCTGAGTGTCCCAGCAAAAAACATTTTGAAGGTGGAAAGTCCCATGTCCCAAGGTCAGGTTGTTCAAACAATAGCTTCAATTTGGAATAATTAAAGCTGTACTTAAACATAATAAGACATTGCTTGAAGGAGGCAGAAAAGGCAAGCTAAAAGCATATCTACAGGCAATGAGATTCAGAAGTTTTGGTCAAAGGTCTCAAATCCATCCCTTTAATTTGACAAACTGAGTATCTGGTGTCATTCTTTTTTGTTAAAATAGTGGAACAATAATTCCAGATAAGGATTCCATTGATAAATGATTGGTTGATTATTCTATTACACTTGGAGACACAACTACAGAAGAGTAGTTATTAGATTACTACTATTAAAGTGGCAAAAAATTGAAGGCAAGAAAAGAAGGACAAAAGAGGAGATTTAGTGTGATTGCGCTAGAGCAATATAACATGGTCACCCACAATGTATCTCACACCCAGTACTTTAATACTACAACCACCTGGGGTTTAGGCATCCTTAAAAAGATAAATGTTTAAAGATAAATATTAAATAGCAAGATGCTCCAAAGTTTAACAGCTGTGAAAGATTACATGCAGAGAATCACTGTGCCACATACTGGAATGAGCAGCTATATAAAGAAGTTAAATTCAGAATTTGAGCATTTTTCAGTAAATAAGTATATAATTCTATCACTTATGCCACTATTTCATGGGCTTTTTTTTTCCTTCATGGCCCAGAACCTGTGTAGAAACCATCAACCTCTTTTTTTTTTTTAGCAAATACAACTCAGACTTATTTCTGCAAGGATTTTTTTCCATGTATTTCTACAAATATTGCTAGTTAAACTTAGCATTAACTGGCTACCAGAGAATACAATTAGACTGTGGAAAGCAAAATCAGCTTCAAAACTGACATAATAGTACTGAATAAATAAATATACCAGAATTTTTCAAATTATACATTTATATAAATGAGGAAAAGTTAACTTCAAAGGCCTTCTGTCCCCTGATCACTCTTCTTGTCATTATGTGTGATTTTGTGCCAGCTGAGGACTCATTTTCATGAACAAGTAGCTTTTCACGGGATGCAGGCTTTATGTGTAAAATATGCTAAAAGAGGTAAGTATCAAATGTGTTTCTCATTCCTAATAACAATCAAAAAATGATTCTAAGTTGAAATTTTAATGTGAAAATAAGCCCTGGAATAAATTCATTATCCTGTAAACAAAGAGTTTCATTGTATAAATCAGCATCTTAAAAAAAATCAGCTCAAGAAACATTCTATTACTAATATTCAGATACCCAAAAATTAAAGCTGCCAAAATACTTTAATTGCAGAGTTTTCCAAACTCATGAAGGAAGGAAGAGAAACATTTAAACAGCAGGTAATTTAATGTCAGAATCCAAGAAATACTCAGAACAGTGGCCAAAATAAAAACAATCAAGCAGCAAATATGCCCTAGATTAGCTAATACTACTCTAGTGGTCTGTGAACGCATTCTGGAATTTGGACACTAAGGAGATGGAACAAACAGTTTTGGAAATAACTCATTCTTAAAATTTTAAGCTCTCCATAAGTATCAGACTGAATTACACTGGGTTGCTTTGGTGGTTTTTCTGCACAGAATGTATAGAAATAACAGCACCACAATTCTAAGGATAACTTCCAAACAAATCCATGTGAACGGAAACAGTAATTTCACATGATAGCTGTAAATATGTAGCAGAGCAGAAGAGGTGATTGTAAATTGCGTCCAATGCAAAGAATGGAATTCTAGTAAATAAGTGCAGTGAACTTAGAGAAAGTGAATGGAATTGTTTAGAATGGAAATCTGAGCAGCACATGTGAAAATATGCACACTAATGTCATTTGAAGCAAATAGCTCCAGGTAATTTTCTCCAGGTCATTTTTTTCCATGCTGTAAAACTACAATTATTTCTGATGACATTTATTCTTCCTCATTGCAACTAAAAAACACATCTTTTCCTGCTCAAGTACAAGATTTCCAAGTTCTTCAGAACAAATTGTTTCATCTGTTGCCACAGACATCCTACTGTTTAAATCTATCTACTAATGCACTTGAAGATTTTATGTTCCTAATCCACTCCTATTTAAACATCTCTTTCTCACAGTACTATAAAACAGATTCTAATAAAATACTATTTATCCTAGAAGACACTCCTCTACATAGCAAAGGATGCCATCAGTCCTTCATTATGCAGCTTGATAACAACCATTTCACAAAAGACTAATGGCAAAGGGTTTCTTTGCAAATTAACAGCGGTTTACTTTAGGCAAGCTCATGATTCAGTATCAGACTTCTGCTTTAAAAACCCACAGATCTTCAACTACTCTTAATACACCTGCTAAATAAATGCTGCCAGTCAGCTACAGAGTTCCAGGCACATCTTATTCTTAATATTACCTTTTATGGATGTTCTCAAGTAATACTCTAGGGGTAAGAAGCAAGATGAAAATTCTTCCTTTTTGGAAAGAGGTTTTCAGATCACATTGAACTGTATCGGTGGAGCTCCCTGCAAGCTTGACAAATTACCATCAGTGGTACAGGGCTTTTTTTTTTAATTTGGGGAAAGACTAAATTTACATTATATTTAGCAAGCACCTTCTCCTGACTTAAATTTAACTTGGTTTTCTTAAGACTATGCTGCTTTTGGTGGATAGTTTTCACCACCACATTCATCAGATTTCTTTCATGGTGAGATTTGTGAGGAAGAATAAAAAAACAGCTAAAATACTCCTGAATATAAATCAGAAAAAGTGCCCCACAGATACTGCCATACTGGCTTATGCCTTTAAATAGAAACACTGTGTTTGTTACCCTTATCAACTTATAGTTCTAGAAATCCTAAAAATGGCATCTTCAAGCAAGGCTTACAGAGACACTGACACTTAAGATTTAAACAGTTGCAACATGATACCCACTTTACACATAGAGATGGTTACAGCTCTGCTTTTCAGGGTCAACTGTAAGAGAAATTTACACATGGCAAACAATTTCCCATTCATCTCTAACTATTCTACCCATTCTCCTGTCTCCTAATGCATGTTCCCAAGGATGCCTGCATCAACAAAAACCAGAATTGTTCAGGAGTCCTTCGATATGCAAACTCAAATATAGAAACAAAGCCAGGATAAACTAAACAAGAATGCCTGGACTCAGCTAAGACTTAGTGTCCACAAAAAGAAAGACTAAAATTCTGAGGAAAGTAAAGCTTTTAATTTGAAAGTAAGCAGCAATCAAGATATGAGACCCTCACATCATATTTATAACTCTAAATTACAGTGGTGACTGCAGAGACACCATGCTCCCCTAATGCTTTCCTTGTGTATTCGCTGGGTAATGAGGGCTCAGTAAAGGCAGTTTGCAATGACCATATTGGTTTCCCAGGTTTGGTACATAAAGGGCTCCCTAAAGACGCAGGACCCATTGATTTCTCTCCATATGCTTACAATCCACAAATGCTAAATCCTAGGACCAATTCAATAGATTATCAACAGGCATCTTCACTTCTGCTGTCAATACTCAAATACATTCCACTTCTATATGGAGTTTGCTCAATACTGTCCAAAACTATCCAGTGTCTCTTTACTATAAAATGCAGAATCCAGTGAAATGTAACTACACATTTATCCATGAAAATGCATTCAAAGAGGTGCATGAATATGGAAAGCAACAGTTACATTGACTTTTACCTTTCTGGATTTATGGCTCCAAGTGAACAGTATATGAAGCAGTGTACCAATCTCTAACCCACAACTTCTTCTCAGCTGGAAACACCTTATTTTCTTAATTTAGTGGGGCTCAAAGCCCAGGACTCAGGGACATTTGTTTTCACTCACAGGAAAAAAAAATTGTTTAATACTAATGTATCTAAATTTGGTAAATACAAACAAACCCTAAATTTAAGACAATCTTCTTTAGGTTTTAACCATTGTAGAAAACGATGTTATATTCAAAATTGCAGGCATCATCTGCCATCTACACCCCCATCCTGTATTAGGGGCTGGTAGTAGGACTATCCCCAGTCTCACCCAAACTGGGTCACAGAACTTTTGAGTCTCCTCTTTAACCCTCTTGCCTGCTCAATATCCTCACTCACAAGCAGTGAAGAGGATGTACCTGCTCTAAGCCAGGCAGTGCAGTTACCTTGAACTTTACAGGAAATACCACTCTAGAGCCACCTTCTTTTTCCTCCCAAATGTTATGGACAGCTAAATAACAAAAGACAGAAGCCACATGCAAAACATTTACAAAGATGCAGTATATGGAGAGATTTTTACTTTTTTCAAATACAGTTTCTTTCTAAAATAGTGTAACAAAACCAACATTTGGTTTAAAAACAAAAATTACATACCTAAAACTGTAAGAAATGGTTAACTATATGAGTATACATGCTAACTATATATATTTAAAATATATAGATATATTTTGGGCATATTCTAAATTTCACTGCATTTCCAAATAACTAAATTGTAATAATTTTCATTATACTATATTTTTAGTAGACATAGTATCAAAGACTGCCTGGATTTCCATTTTAGTCATGAACAACACTGCATTCCAGCAACATTCTGAAATGCAACTCTCCTATTTTTAGAGCCCAAAACCGAAAAACTTATTTTAGGTAAGATTTATTACGCAACATTTTTAGATCCATTCTCCTAATGTGGGCATGAATTAATTTGGGGTGAAAAAACCCCACTCTGTTTGCTGGTACTACTAATATACTGAAATAGCTCATAAAATCATAAAGAAAAAATTTATTGGACATTGTACCACTATTGAATGTTATCACCAGAAGCCTTATTCAATCATCTGCTGTATAATACAAAGTATAAACAAGCTCTTTGCACAAATCAAAAGCTGTTAATGTTGTGGAACACACTTGCATTTCTATTACTTCAAGGACTGTATAGCTATATGCTCCATTACTACTTCCTGTAAGTATTACTTCAAGGCTTCAAAGCTATTCCTAAATCTTATATATTTCCACACTGGCTCTTCACTTGGATATTGAGTCCTTCTGTTGGTAATTTGATCACTCTGAATACTTTGCTGGTGTGATTGCTACTTTTCTCTTGAATTGCAATAAATATGCACATTTATTCTTGCCCTCTGAAAGAACTCTGCACAAAAAAAACCCAAACCTTGAGAAATGTAATATTATTTTTAGAGGAATTTTTTTTGCTGCCATATGCAAAGAATAACGTTTTGTAACTTTACCTTATTTTCTTTTTTCATCATACTGTTTAAAAGCATTGCGCCAAAATGAAAGGAAGCATTTAGGTTGTGTGATTCTGCCTATATCAAACTCCCAGTCCATATCAGGATGGAACTTTTACAATAAAAACTAGAACCAGGCTTTAGTTTGCACTGTGGAGCAGTCTCAGAGTGCATAAAACAGATGCTTTTTTTGGATTAAACAACTGGAGCAGCACTCAAACTGCTAATGAGTTCCAGCTCATAGGACCAGACCAGAGTCACCTCAAAGGAAAAAGCCCCAAAGACTCACTGTAAGCACTGGGTCCCCAGCACCATTTTTGTGGCAGTCAGCTTGACAGCAAACACATAGCCAAGTAATAAAGACATAACTTCACACAAAAAAAAAAAGAAAAGCAAAGCGCCATGCTTTATCAGGGACTACTTTATGTTTCAGAGCTTGCTAAATAAAGCTTTGGAAAGGGTGCTCTTTAGCAAATGAAGGAGTATATAGTTGTCTTCCTATAAATTCAACCAACTGAAATTACATTTGAGTTACCAAGAAAGTTCATTTCAACTTTTAAATCTATGCTGATGACATTTAGATCAGTTTCAAAAGGCCTATAGAAATTTATATAGAAACTTGAATTTAATTCTGACTGCTTCCCCAACAATCATGGCAATTCAATTCACTGAACAGATTTATGTTAAAATTAGATAATGAGGACTGAAAAATCAGTTTAAGATCAGAAAAACTCCAAGCTACTTGCTTTTTAAAGAAAAGCTTGTCTGCTAAAAAAACCCAAGCATACCCTACACATCAAACAATGCACCTACTTGAAAAAAATATGAATTATCTCACTACTGCCGGTTTTTAATTGCCTAAAGACAATAGGCAATTAATCTAAAACTCCAGCATCTTTTTTTTGTTTCTTACTTTGGGAAAAGGTCCCGAACTCTCTCTGTTTAGAAATAAGAGTGAAATATATCCAGCTGTCTGGAGCCAACACCTTAGCCCATGCTTCCACGTCAGCGGTGGACCGGTCCCAGTGTAGCTGAGAAGCTTCATCCAGGCTGCTGTCTTTTGGCTCCAAAAGAGGATGCCATGCTTTCAGAATCCATAGATTCCCAGAGGAATCTATCCTGCACACAATCCAACATGTGAGCACAGTGCATTGACCCAGCTCTAGGTATAAAGCCACTCAGCATTTTCAGGAGGTCCTTTTCACACTCATTCCCAACAGAACTGCAATGGAACTGAACATGAGGACTATCTTGTGACGGAACAGCCAATACCAGGCAAAATTAATGATTACCCTTTCAGCACTGAGCATGAGAGAGGATGGGGCAATGGGAGCAAAGGGATTCATAGTGGAGTGAACTGGATACATACATGGTGCCATCTGTTCTATGCTCTTTGTTAATCGTCATGTACCTGAAGACATTCAATCTGAGCTAGGACTGCCTTTAGATCCACCATTAGTGACCTCACAAGCCCAAAGAAGGCTACCAAAGCAGCAAGTTTCTTTCACTTCACACTGTGCACAAATGCCCACACACAATTCTAAGGACGTAAGTAAATTTAGCTTACAGTAAAGGTTTCTGGCTCTTAGTTTTAAACCACAGAATTATTTTTCCTAATTTTATCATGCTATCTTCTAATGGCTGGAGTACAACAAGAGAGTAAAGAACGATATCCTTATTATTTTGTCAATATTTAACTGCCTAAATATTGCCTGTAGCAAATTTACTATTTAAAAACACCATGGCAGATGGAGAAGAGCATATTTCACAATAATATGCCCACCATTTAAAATGAACATCACAACTGGCCAGTCTTTCAAAGCAGATTCACTGAGATATACGCACTCAACCACAGCCAATGCCATTGTACAACCAAACCTGGGAACCAATCATTTGCCTAATAAACGAAAGCCACCTTTCCCTCATTTCAAAAGAAATAAGAATGTGTTTTACATAAAAACAATTGTAGCATATTTTTTATTTATCATCACAAGGTAAATTTGGATAAGCTGAAATACGCCCCTTAATTTTACTTTGTAAGATGCTCTATCTACCTTACATGAATTAACTAGTCTTACACTTCCAGCTAACAGCTGAATTTCACCTTCCATTCCTAAAGGGAGGGAGGGACAGATATACCATGGAATAGACACAAGAATATTGTAGAGCGAATTTAATAGAATAAAACTTTTCAAACACTCCCGAAATATTTAGACATCTGTAATACAGAAATAACTTCTGATTCCAGGCCCAATTGTAACTTCCTTCTATCACTGCCATTTTACCATCTGACCCAGCAGTACAATTTAAGAAGAAATAGCTTAGCAGTTTCTTCAGTAAAGAGGAGAGGTGGACAAAAGGTCAAGCTGTTCAGTCCTACAAAGCTAATGCGTACATTGGTTTATTTGAAACATTAGTATCTCCCCAAAATACTGTGAACTATGAACAAAATAGATTAAATCAGGATACAGAATCCTGGTATACAGGCAAGTAATAGAAATCCTGAGAATTACAGCACGAAGAGAAATGTTGTAAAAGCTTTGCTGCTTCAAGAATAAGAGAGTTCCCGGCACAAGCTTTTTGCTAACTTCTATAATACAAAATCATGAGAACAGTTGGCCCAAATCTTAACCTGCTGCTTATAAAGACACTGACATGATAATTCAGAGAAAAAGTTCATCTCTAACTGTTTCTAAGTACCACATTTTATGTGGTATTTACAGAATGGCAGGCAGCCAATGAAATCCTCAGTAGAACTCTACTATCCTCACACAGCTTGCAAGTCATCTTATTTTCTATCTCTAAACAGCACAATGCATTGTAAAATTAGTTTCTCCCTTGCTTCAGCTGGCAATTTACTATATCAATCTTCTTAAATGTTTAAAATTAACATGAAATTCCTTATTCAGATTACTTTAAATAAGATAAGCACACACAGCATTGTTTCAAAATAATAAAGTTATTCACATATCTATTTTCAATGGCTACATTTGGAACAAAAGCAGCTTGCAGGCAGAATATATTCAAAAATTACACAGAGCCAGGTGAAACATTAGAGATTGTATCTTCCCTCTTTCAACACTATAAAAAAAGACAAAATGACATTATCACAAGAAACTTAGCAGGGAGAGGCTCAATAAAGAATTTTGATTTATTAAACACAAGTGACACCATTGCCACATGACAGCCTTTGATTTATATTGCTTTTAATTCACAGCTAGCAATGAAGTTTATCTGTTCCCTTTTCACCCAGGTCATAATGGACATAGATTTTAGATGACATAGAATGAAAAACACTGTAACACTGCTGTGCAACCTCCCATGGGAAGGCAAAACAAAACTGCAACTGAAATTTAATGTCCCAATGATTAGGAGAGATTCTGTAGAACAGATAGCTAAAGGCAGAAAAAGTACATTGGAAGTCAGAAGCTCATGAGATTGAGAAGCTTGCTGACCTACTGCAGGTCTCAAAAAGGACTCAAAGGTAAAGATCTCTCAGAAAGACTAACCCATTTCTTCAGCTTCAGAGTATACTGAAAACATTATTTACCCAAGACATACACTTGTGAGGTGAAGAGGAAATACTGTCAGGTCACAGTATCAACAGAGGACGTGCTGGAACAAGGTGATCACTAGAAAAGCAAGGAAGCAGCACCAGATGGTTATGTTCTGACAGGATTTTAATACAGTGGAAAGTTAGAATGAGTGCTTCTCTGCATTTTAACAATCCAGACACCTGATTCTTGACAGCCAGAGGACAGAAAACATTGCCAGAAGCACTAGAGGTGATTTGAAGAATCACAAACAGAACACCTTTATTTCCAGCTTAGGATTTCATAAAAATTATGTCACAATGAAATATACTCAAGAATGCAGCTTCCCTGCAGCTAACCAAACAGTACTTGGTTGATTAAAGCATGAGAAAGTGCTGTAATCTCTGTGATTGACTCATTGTATTAATAAGTAATAGTTGTAACTGAGCTTTAAGAAAGAAATTGTTGCTGCAAATATAAATTGTAGTTCTTATTGTAACAACTCCCAAGGACAAACTACATTGTGCTGCTGCAAGAGAGAAATTGTTTTCATTTAATTTAATCTTGAGATATATCTATATAGATATATATGTATATGCAAGCATATACATATATACCTATTACTTCTTATTGTCTGTATGAAGGAAACAGGATATTACACGGAAAGGCTGTACATCTTTGCAAGTATACCTTCTACCTTCTACCTTTATATTACATTCTGCAATAAAAAAACACTGCCAAATAATATGTTATGCAAATTGTATTGTAAGTTATTTTATGAATTTCTGGACTGAAAAAAATATGTAGTGAATGAAATCCACCTATGTTCAGCATCTCTTTCCATCACATAATTCCTATCCTAAAGAAAAACATTAATTCGAGAGCAGCACAGATTTCTGCATTCTGCATGCAATTCTTTACACTTTGCTAATAATCAATTAAGATGCATAATACACTGACATCAAACAATTTGAGAATACACAGTTTGCCAGTGAATCTTTCAATTCTCCGTCTCTCTTCTTAAAGAAGATCAGATTCTAATGAATATGTTTCAATAAGAAATGGTGCACCTTACTGCGTGCCAAGGAGCACTGACATGCTGGAGACTTGTACTTGCAATAAATTTCATATGCAAAAACTTGAGCAGAAATCTACAACAAAGAAGCTGACACACACCAGACTGCACTTAAATGAATAGACTTTGAGTTAATTTCAATACCAGTACTTTAGCTCAGCTTCACTATCACTACATCATATGGACAGTGCCTTAAAGGTGAAATGCATCAATCCTTCAGCACTTTCTGCAGGTCAAAAGACTTCCTTACAAATGGCCTGATACCAAACAAGCAGCAGAAAGCTTATTTTACACTAAAAACCCCTTTTTTTCTGCTCTTTATGTCAGAAGTTTGGCCTATTTCGAAGCTATTTTACTTTGAGTCTATTCTACTTTTACATTATTACATGACATATACAACTGCGGATGCTTAGAGCTATATTTCTGGAAAAATAAACATAACCACTGACCAATGGGTAACACAGCAAAGGGAAAAGTGATGTGTTTTATGAATAAATTCAAAGCCTATTAAAGACTTTGTCCACAACCTTGCTTCTGGTAAATACCTGGAAAACTACAATCTCATGATCTGTCAGTGAAAAATATGTTAACAGAATCATACTGTGCACCAGTCTCCTACATACAGGGAAATATTCTCTTTCAGCAAAACTTAAAAATCTTTTTTAAAAAGTAAAACTTACAAAGCGTAAAGCTTTATACGTGACTCTTGGCTAGGGTATTTTTGCCATTAATTAAAAAGCAACATGAATTAATATTATAATATAGTCCAGAAGAATCTACAAAAAGTAAATGCCATCCTAGTGCACAGTGTTTTTCAAGTGGAAACTTAATTTCAAAAGCTGCAGTTCAGAAAAAAACAAGAACCTTTTATTCTGCTAGATAGTGCTACACTCCATTTGCAAAAGAGCTGTAAATATTACAGCAAAGCTACATTATTTTGATGAGCTTGTATAATTAAGTCTGTAAATCAACAATGCTTTGATTATTGAGTATTCTTCCTGCCTAACCATCACCACCAATTTTTCAGAAGTCATTCTGGAGTACTTGCTAAATACTTTTCACTATAAACAATGGCTTTATTTTCCCCTTTTCTGTTATTCAGTCTGATTCAGAGATCAGCACTGAAAGACTGCTGTTGGAAACCAGTATCAAATTTCAAAGTAACAAGTAACAACTTCAGGAGCTGAGAGAGAGAATCATTAGGACAACTGCAGGAACCCCCAAAATGATGCAGAGCATAAGAGAATACTGCAGAACATTTTTAGCACAAAGATGGCAACCTGCATGTGTAAGAATGAATAGAGGAAAGAGGGAGAACTACACAAACTATTTTTGCATATGAGTTCTG
Organism: Geospiza fortis; assembly: GCF_000277835.1. Classification (NCBI taxonomy): domain Eukaryota; kingdom Metazoa; phylum Chordata; class Aves; order Passeriformes; family Thraupidae; genus Geospiza; species Geospiza fortis. The sequence continues at coordinate 9,490,769 of NW_005054312.1, forward strand.
ACAGGATAACTGTGCCATCTATCTGCATTTCTGTACAGGGAAGAGAAGTTACAGGTCTTATCCTAACTGGTGAACTACTATTTTATGTGCAGATTTACCACTTTTGCCATTTCTGTGTTGCTAACTCATCCATATTTCTAAATAAAAATACTTGTGAATTTCTAATTTTTCTAAGAATATATCATACAGAAGTACCTACAATCCAGAGAAGTCATACCTGCTGCCAAGGATTGGCTCCCCAGAGGTTCCCAAAGCAGAATAGTCCATGCCATAGAAATTCAGTCCTAAAAGTATTTTATTCCTCCATTTTGAATCAGGATCCAGTACTTCAACACAAGCTCGTACCCAGGGAAGGGGGGAATTTGGACCAGGTCTGTCAAGTTAGCAAAAAATCAAACAGATTGTCAGAAAAAGTACATGTTCACACTCAGCCTTCTCTTTTTGAACAGTAATTGTAAAAGAAAACTTTGGCACACAAAAATCAGTGAGGATGAACCTATAATTCTATCAATGTTAAATGCACATTCTTCTGTAGCTTGAAGTGCTGATATGCAAAACATGATTGCCCCACTCTTGACTTTTTGATTCAATTCTAAAGTGAAGAGACACAGAATTCCTTCCTAGAGGTAAGAAAAGGTTTCCCCCTAGCACATTGCTACTGGGTCTTGCACAATGCATATGCTATAATTAAAAATTCTATATGACTTCAGGTTTTTTTCTCAATGTTTTTAGAGCAATCTGGCAAAATATACTGGGACAAAATTGACCATTTACTTGCAGAAGGAACTATAAAATTAGTGACTGATAAGCAAGATTGTGTAACACTTATTTATAGGAAAAAACCTACAAAGTACCTAACAAAAACCTACAGGAAGAAAAAGAGCATAGCCTTAATACACAGAGTAATTGAATTGTCATGTAGGTAACATCAGGATACCGTGCTCATTCCATTCCTATCTCACTGGAGAGGAGAGCAGGCTCTTCCTCAAACATTAACATGACAAAAGGCACTCACTAGCATGGTAACAGGAAGAGGATATCCCAGCCTTAAAAATATCAACATCTGCTACTCCCTACTAATTATCTGCCTCAAAGCCTTCATGATACTTGTGCCATTAAAACTCAACATGCTAATACAGCAGAGTGAAGTTGCTGGGAACTGTGCTCATATTTAAAGGCAAATGAAGTATCAATTGTTTAAAATTAATTTGTTTGACAATGTTATTATTATTAGATTATTGCAGAACTGTGCTAAATAACTCAAAAAGAGTTATTTAGCCTGGAAAAGAGTAAGTTATCCTTTTAAAAGAATGCCTTTTTAGCTGCAGTACAGTCTTTCATAATATCCAAAGCCCAGATACACATTGCTGTTAAAAATGTACTTAGTTTTCAGCTTCTGGACAAATTGTCTATTTTAATTACTAACCCAGAACTTTAGTATCATACAAGAACAAAGCACTATCCACTTTATTAGAAAAAAAAGAATTTGTACCATAGATTTACCAGACCTCAGTAGGAATTAGCTCCTTCAATGCTCTTTCTGATGTCAGATGGAATCTTACCGATGTGGTGCTGAATAGTCGTACGTCATGAGACTGAAGCTGTCTACTGCTGAGGCCAACTGATCAAATTCTCTCTTTGTGAACATTCCTGGCTGGTTGGTCCTTTCAAAACAAAGCAAAACAGAAACAGGAAGAGATAAATTACAACAATGACCAGGCTTATTCTCTCATTTAGGTTTCATACCATTTGATCACATAAGAAAAATCTTTCATTCTGAGGTGGCCAAAAAATTAAAATATGCATTTCAGTGCCATTTTTGTAATAAACATCTAAGAAAAAAAAATTCAATGCTATGTAGGTGGCCAGTGGGAAGAATCATACTTCCACAGCATACTTACCAAATAAACATTTCCAGCATGGCTACAATATCAAATTGCCTTAGGTAGCAATCAATTGAACTCTAAAAGCTTTTACAAAACATTTAATTTCTTGGGCTGTTGAACTGGTTTTGACACTTACAAAACTAAGGCATACTTAAATAAATGGGTGGGTGCAGCTGTTAATAGAAAAATATAAACCAAAGGTAATTTTTTTATTAACCTCAAAAAGAACAATTTCAGTTTATACCATACTTAAGAAAGAAAACCTGTTTTCTTTAGACAAAAACAGGTCCATTTATTTCTTTGGGCAGGCGAGAAGAAAGAAGAAATCCATTCTATCACCATTTCTAGACAAAAGTCTAGTTATGCCTTCAGCACATCTTGGTATGAAATATGGAAAACCATTCTTCCCCCTTTGTCTTGCTTACTCTTGATTTACAAAATATAGACCTGGATTAATATATACCTTATCTTCTGGGTAAGGGGGTGTGTATTTTGTCTGTTTTGGACTCAGAGAGGCTATTGACTTCCTTCAATCATTCAAGATGGAAACAATTAATTCACACAAGCTGCCCAAAAACATTGAATCTCTTTCAAAGAGAATTTGTAATTTCAAAATAGCAGCACAAACAGCACAGCAGGCAACATAAGGCAAATCACATTGCAAAGATGGGACTGGACTAAAAGGGAGAAGCTACTGCCAGAAGAACCCTGTCCTCAACCAGAGGGCTCTGAAGCATGTTAACATGAGACAAACAGGTAGAGAAGCAGGATATTGTCCCAGATAATCTGGGACATAGGGGGACATTGTAAAAAAGAGATAAGGGGAAAAAAATGTACTTTAACAGCTAGCAACTCTGTGGTGCATCTCTGCCATTGAAGAGGCAAACTTATAGGATTGTACGAGATTCCTCTAGAGAGCAGAGGAGAGAGACTGGAGAATCCAGACTTTCCCAGTAGTACCAGAAACTGCTACTTGAGCTGGAAATTAGAAGCCAAATCTTGTCTAGGCAAGGTATGCTTTTAAAACCACTCACGTTCCATCTTAAATGAAAAAAAAAAAAGATGCTCAGTGACAGATGCAAGTAATAAACAGAAAAATCACATATTTTGACCTTTATCCTTTTTGGATCAGCATGTAAATTCTACATCCAACAATATGTGTGGCATGGATCACCAGAGCATAACAGTGTTCATTTATCAGTTTACAAGGACACTTTGCGTTCCACTGCATAAGGAAAGAGGTGAACAAAATGCAGGTTACAAACTAGGGCAGATTAAATCACATAACACGCCTGTCAGATTTTCAGAACTAGTGATATACTGGTCACAGGAAGGAGAAATCCCATTCTTTTCCTTCAAGGGTTGTAACAAATTTTTTAAAAAACTTCACTTCTGGAACCTACTGGTGGACCTCAGGCTTTCTTATAGTCATCTGCTTGTGATGTACTGCAATTACAAACTACAGTTGTTCTACAAGAATTAAATAAATACATCTTTGAAACAATGTTATGGCAACCTGGATGTCTGTGGGCAAAGCAATTTCCCAATGCAAATTCCAGCAAAACCCATTTTCAGTAAATTGATTGTGATTACTCCTGAAGGGAAAAACATAAAAAGTAATTATAATGTGTATTAGATATTAGGGCAAGTTGGATTGCTTTATAGATTTAGCCAGGTAGTACTTTAATGAAATTTGCATGTGTAACTTAAGAAACCCACAGGTTAAAGTAGATATTGCCATCATTTTCTCCAAAGCAATTTTGTAACTCAACTACTTCGGTTACAAGGGAATGCCATCTGAGTGGCAAGGGCACAAATTTCCAACTTGGAACAAACCCAGCAGCAATGAATATACTTTGTCCGTTAACATATAGCGTTAAAATAGTAGCATTCTTCAAAAAAACAAGCACCACTCACCAGTTCACTGAATAGTCAACTCTGCTCTAGTCAAGCACTTTGGGAAACTCCACTGGAACCAAACTAGGACTATTTGACTCATGCCTTTAGAATAGCTCTGTGTCAAGAAAATGGGCACTCAAGAATAAAACCCAAATATTTTTTCAACAGCTATTATACTTCAAATTGGAGGTTTTTCAATCATTCTGACATTTATGTAAACTTAACTCAAGGGCAGGTATGTTCTACTGACTACTTTGTTGAGAAATCCAGCAGGGAAAGTCAGGAGACTTGGCACAGAATATGCAAAGTCCATGAAAGTAATACTTTCCAAGTCTAAGTCAAAAGCTTGTCATTCTTCTAAACTTTTAATACCATTTCCAAAATAGTCAGTGAAGTGGCAGAAGCTTCATCATCATTTATTAGCTCTGTACAATACACATAGAATCACAGAATGATCAAATATGCTAAGTGGGAAGGGACCCACAAGGATCATCAAGTCCAACTCCCTGCACAGGACAGCTCTGACAATCTCCCCATATACCTGAGAGCTTTGTACAAACACGTCTTGAACTCTTCTCCTACGGTTCCAACCTAAACCTCCATAAATACAAAAAAAGAGCTTGTACTTACAGTTACCCTTGTTTGCTAAAACACTCAAGCCTAAATCCCACTGTCTTGGAGAGAATTTGGCATAACTTACCCAGTTAGCTGAATATTTCTAGTCTGCTAAACTGGGGCAGATTCCACTTTCACTTGGGATTATTTTTTAAACATGGCTTGTTTAATTTAAAACTTTATGAAGAAGATTAATAGACATTGCAGAAGGAGAGACAAGTGTAACAATTGAGTTTTCTCTGCAAATCTGCTCTTAAAACTTCCACTGGTCTAGAGCAAGCCAGGGCTCCTCTCAGCCTGTTTGCAAAACCAGACCCAAACTCTTCTACCAAGATCCTGAAACCCTCCCACAGCTGGGAGAAAGGTAATGATGTAGGAGGGGAGGAGAAAGAATGAAGACAGGATGGAGAAAGGGTGGCACAGCTGATACTCCCAGCCCCTCAATCCCCAGCCCTGGAGCTCCAGCCCCCCCGGATCGTCCCATGCCAGCACCTGCCCCCTGGGGCAGCACTGTTCCATGGTGCAGGGGTACTGGGGAAGCCACACAAGTGATGGGCCTGGTGACATTGCCCTGACCCTACTGGAGCACAGGGCACTGGGATGAAACCAGATTCAGCTATGGATATCCTCAGAGGGTTGAAATTCCCCAGCATGCCTGCTAGTACCAACTATAGCTATTCAGCATCCATGGAGGTTTTCAGTAATCTGGATTGAACAAAATACATGAATGTGAATTATAACCAACTGAAAAACTGAACTATATAAGCTGAATCTACAACCAAGCCTGCTACTCAGTGCATACCCCAATGAAACAGACACTGGGGAGAAAGGAAAGACAAGAGGACAAGACTGATTTTTCTGGGATTGCTGAAAACCGTTGCATTACACTATTAACAAGAACCTTTTTTTTTTTTAATCTGAGGTACTTGAGGGTTTTTTACTATTAAATAGGCCTTAAACTTACTCAGGCCTCATAGTCACAGGTTTGGTTTGCATTATTATAGAGAAAGCACTGGAGTTTTTAGCTCCTTTCAAATGAGTTTCAATGTGGCAGTGCAATATTATGTCTCAACCTATGCAACCAGGCATTATATTGTATTTTTATGTCTTCTTTATCCAATCTGCTTTCCATGTTTTGATGAAAGAGCTTCTCTGGCAATGATAAATGCTCTGGTGAAAAGCAGATGCAAAGCTAGGAAGCGTTCAGACTTGAGTCATCACTCAAACTGCTTTTCTGATTGACAATTCAGGATCCAAAAATTCATCTTACACTCATGGTCTACTTTCAGTAGAGGGTATGTGGTTTATTTTTTTTGGCATGTATATTTCAGGCAGGGGAAATATCTAAGCAAGACTATACCAATGCAAAGTATGAAGTGCATAAATAAATCTCCATAAGAAAAGACATGAAAAGTGTGACAGGTATCAGTTCTGTCGCTTAAAGAGTGACTTGAAAATGCTCAGACACTGGCAATGAGGATGATATAAAATTCCACAGTAAAAGGAAAATCAAACTCTAGCCTCTATCTTATACAATTAATATTTTAAACTAACAACTTGTGGTGAATGTGTTTTCCTTGCTATTGAAAAGGTAAAGCATCTCTCAAAGAAATGAAGCTTTATTTTTTTTCTTTCGGGTTTGAAACAACTGTTAATAAGGAATGATATTTATCCCATATATTTCAATTTTCTGTTCTTAAGAAAAATCTGTAGGATTCTATTTCTAAAATACCAGTCAAATGTAAACACTCGCTTAAATTTCTTGGACCAACAAAATTTTCTAATGGATACAATATCTGTTCTTTATGGTATTTAAAAATATTTATTAAAATTTGTAAGAAATATGGACTTAGCCCTGTAAAAATACATATCTGGAATTAATCTAAAAAGTGTCTGTCACTCCCGCTCAACATTTAAAGGATAAGGCACCATACATCAGGAATTCAGAGAGGTAATTCTCTACAAAATCTCTACAAAAATTTCTGCAAGTAGAAACTATCAGTGCTGGGAAATGATTAACACTAAGGATAGGAAACAGAGCATGAGACTGCTGGGTGTGCAGAAAGGGGGTGGAGGAACAAAAGGACAGTGCAAAGAGAAAATTAGAGTTTTCCTTTCCGGTTAATTTCTGTTTTAACCTTAAGTGGACATTTTTTATGCTGTTATGCATTTTCCTTTTAACAAACAGTAAAGAAGCTGCCTTACATAACATCCACAGAACTCCTTCCCATAAAATGCCTCAGGACAAGTTCTCCCTTCAAATAAGGGAGCAATGGCAACCTGGCAGAACTCACAGAACGATGATTCCCCTGAGAGCATAAGTCTTATTTGCACACATTCCTGAGAATCTGTCAACATTTCCCAATGGCACACTGCCACATGTATATACAACATCCCCATTATTGGGACAACATCACAGATCTAGAAGAAACCACCTGTTTTCCTTGGTATTTCCATATACACAGCCTAGAATTCCACAGTCTCTTTTTAGTATTCTATCTTTTAATGTCTAAAATAACTGCAGGGGGGTTTGTTTCACAGCCTAGAATGTTTATTACCTGAATCTTCCAAATTACATACAGTTATATGTCTCAAAATTCCCAGTAACGCTTTACTGATAAGTATTTTTGTAAGGTTTTGAGTTTGTAGTCTTTCATATTGAAAGACTGGAAAAAAATACTTCAACAATGAAAGCTGCTTTCATTTACTTTCAAATGAATCTACATTCTCAATTACTTCTTGTCTCACTACAATGACTCTCAAAATGAAATAAGGAGAAAAAAGGTCTTTTAACTGACTGCTATTCCCTGCAAGTTCAAACTGCATTCTTGTAGGGTTACCTCACCTTCACCCTCCTTTATAAAAGAGAGGTTTCCTGTCTCCTCATCTTTGAATAGCCTTCATAATGGAAAACTGATTGATTTTCTGTTTCCACTATGATTCCATTTTAGAAGTCAGCCTCTCAGTAATGACTTAATTTTCTTGTCATGTATAATTTTCTGTAGAGCAACTGTTTGCAAAGCTTTCTTCATCTTGAGATATTATTGGTTTTCATAGCTCGTTGCAGGTAGGAGCACTACAAGATAATGCTACTGCATTTTATGAACACAGACCACTGAATTCAGTTCACACAAAATCACTGAATAAAAATTCACTGTTTCTTCCTGCATGAAGTCTGTTCTATAGAAAACAGAAGAAAGAGCTAAATGACTACTCTGTTCATCACACAATTATAGGCATTGATAATGAAACAGTCAAATGTGTAACCAAGTTCAATCTGAAACCATTTCCTTTTCCGAAAAAATCCTTGACAGTTTTGTAACTACCCTTTCTCATGTCAGGTTTTTCAAAACTCTCAGGATGACCGCTCACTGAAGTAATTTTCCACTATCAGTACTTAGAAAACAATTCTACATGAATCCTGGTTTCCATGGATTTTTTGCAACTACATTTCTGGTGTCCTATAGATGTTTCACTTACAATGCCCTCTTACAGCTGGGTCTAGGGGAAAAAACAAAGATCTTTTATCTTCATCTGTCCAGGTACATTTTCATAAAGTAACAGGAACCTGACTATTAAAATTCTATGCCTATCTCAATTTGGCTTGAAACTGGTCAAATGCCAAAGCAGCTTTAGCAGAGAGATGAAAAGTGTAAGAGAGAAAGCTTACAAACACCTTGTTACCTCAGAAATCAGGCTAAAAACAGAATTAAGGTCTGTCTACAACAGCACTGTATGAAGCAGCCAAGTCAGCAACAGGACCTTGAAACAATACTGCTTTTCAAAGCCATGAACAATAATTACAGATGTAATCCCTGCTGTCAAAAGAACATGACCATATTGAATGTTTAACCAACAAAAAAAAGATCCTCAGGTAGACAAGAGCAGACTTCTACATAGTGGGAGATGAATTCCATGCAGCTGAATGCAGACTGTAAAAAGCACAGCATGTTCTCCATCTCTGACTTCTCTCCCACAGTAAGCACATCCTCCCAGACAACAGATCAAGGCTTTTGCAGAAATGCATGTTATTCAGGCATTTCAGAAAATGCACATGCTTACTGCAAACTCAAGTACCTTCTCTAGCCTCTGAAATACAGATTTTTTTTTTCTCTAATTCCTTTCTAAGGACAAAATGTTGCAAGAGGTGAAGCATGATCCAAACACAGTATCTGATCTTGTGGCCTACAAACCCAGGTCAATATGACAAATCATGGACTGTACATTTCAAACCCAAAAATGTCCATTGAACCACAATGTTAAGGTCAGTCCATTTCAGGAGAAACAAATAACACAAATGCCAAGTTAGTATAAATTTCTCCTCACAACTTTTTAATGTATTTACAATCTCTGTACAAAAAGTCTTATTCCTCTTAAAATAGAATTAAAAATCAAACTGAAAGGTTATTCCATAAAACCAGTGTGATCACCTCTGGACACATACACTCTTCCAGTCATGGTTATTCATCTGGTTCTACTCAGAGAACACTCTGCCAGTTTCACACACTAAAGTGCTGGAACAGATAAGGGCAGAAACAAAAGCAGGAGGCTGCCTCCCCTCCCAATTAAAGCCCATCTTAACATCTCCAAATCTCATTTTGCTTACATAGTATGAAAGGACATCTTATTGTTAATAAGTCAGAGAAACATCATCCCAAGAGACAAAAATTACAAAAGAATGAGCAAATGAGAAAGGAGAATTTTAATGGAAACACAAGAGATTAGCAGTTCATTTGATAATGATAATGATTCTAATGCTAACTGCTTTAGCAAACCTGGGCTAGACATTAGGGAGAACCTTCTAAAGGTGTAGGTAGTCTGGGAGTTCTGACATCCATTCATGTGTAGATTTTAAGAGTTTTGCTAGATAAACTTCTAGTAAAATTAATGTAGTTATAGTTTATTTTGACTTTTTAAAAATTATTTGCACCTTCCAAAACTACTACTTGCACTCTATTATTATTCTGAATATTATTATTCTGAATAGTAGCTTAAATACAGAGGTAAAAACCTGCAACCCTACCTGTGCACTGTCTTTTTCTGGTGCACTTATTTCAGCAATGCTGACACTCAGGTGCCTTCAGAGCAAAAGGGTTCTTTTCTGCCTTCAGAGCAAAAAGTCCCTTATCCACAGAAAATATCATAATTTAAAATAAACAACATCTCTACTGAAGACCACAAATCACATTACTGAATGTGTTCAAAGTTTCTCAGTGGCAAAAATCTCTCTACCAAATTCTCAAATAAGGAAGACTAATATAGGTATTTTAAAACCAACAAAACCTAGACAGCTCAAAAGCAAGAAAAGTGTAACTGAGTGCTACAGATTCACAACACAGAAGCCCTGGGAGTGGCTCCTTCATACACTCTGAGTGCTTCATATCACTGGGGGACTGTGAATTTTAACAGACTGACAAGTGAAAACTTGCTATATTTTTATCAGGAAGCAGAATGGTATCTCTGTACCTAATGAATTTTTTGCAGAACATTATGGGCTGGCACTCTTCTTTAATACACACATCCCATCCCAGCCATTGTCTTTGCAGTCCTTGCTCTTCAAATAGGGAGAAGCACAGATCTGTTCTTGCCATGGAGTAGCCTACATAGTTTTCATGAAGCCAAACTAATTACCTGTAGCCCATCTGGTTTAAACCAGTAACAGAAGTCAAGAAGGGGAAACACGCCAAGCAATATATGCCCTGAAAAGAAAGCATGAAATCTCAGCAGGCTAGGGACAAATAAGCCTGAAAACTGCTGTCCTCAGAGCTGAAGCACACTGGCAGACCAGTCACTTACAAATTCTTAAGTCAGAGTGTAACTTTAAAAATACAGTGTATCTAAACTCTGAAGTCAACATAAGAAATACACATCAGACAAAAACAGATAATCTAACTACCAAATAAGAAAAAAATAATTTTGACACTTGCTGTATTTACCAGTTCCATTTTTTGGGAAAGTCAACTCATCTCCTTTCACTCTGTTTCCATTACATTGCTTCAGTCTCTTCATAGGAGCCATTTAAGAAGGACTATGCACAAATGAACATCCACTGTGTCACCATTTGCTTCTCCTAATTTCCAAATTATTCTAGTGCATTTCATGCCAGGGCTGAGTGCCCAGGCAAGCCATGCTCCAACAGCAGAGCATCACGCAAAGCAAGCTTGTACTCTGGAACATACGAGTCTCATTTAAAAACTCTAACACACCAAATGTAGCCTTAATTCCTCCTTGCATAAAATGCTCACCATTTTTCTTCTCTTTGTTTTTTGGAAAGTTTTCCAACTTAATACTGAAACTTGTGTAGTAATTGCTCTACACCAGCTGGCTCAGAATTGGTAGAGCTACAAACGACAGATATGCAGAGGAATACATTCCACCCTTCTTCTCTTTGGCTGCTGTTAGCTGACCTACAGATTATTCCAATGATTCTCCCCAGAGGGAATTCAAAACCAGATGTGTGCACTTGCTTCAGAAGATGTCAGTAGAGTCAGACCTTCGCTGCGTTGATTTTATATTGTAAGGTATAATCTTTAAAATAGTCTGTTCTAAGAATAGATTTGTTCCTCTTGAGTCCTTTCTGAATCTATGCAAAATGCATGGAACATCTCATGGCTGCAGTCAGAGCCAGGCTGTACTGAGCTGGCAGCCCAACAAACAGGACCAAAACCAGGGAAGTCATCAGCAAGGGAAACAGATGTAGTTTAGGGCCATTAACATGCATCCAGACTTACTGTCACCAACAAAATTCGCTTTAAAAAGAGAAATGACTGACAAACCTATACTTTGAGCCTTTTTACAGGGAAAAAACATGAGCCCAGTAGCATGAATGAGTAGGATTTAACAGTATTACCATAATTTGAAGACATTATTAAACTTGCTCCAGTAACTGTTACTCAGTAATCAGTAATAATTTCCTACTGAGTCTTCTGTTCCCCTCAGTATAAATTCATATCTCAAGCTGTATCTTGTGATCCAAATCAAACATATTATACAGGTTCTCTAACATGCAATAAAAATGACTACACCAGTCAGTTAGCCTAGACAGCCCTCTAAAGAGTCATTTCTGTGCCTTCTTGAGTGCTGAATTTTATGCAGATGGCCCAATTGCAAAACTTCTTGATATGTAACTGTACTCCCCATATTCCTGACAGTCCTTTTTTTTTAGGATACTCACAGGAAGATGGACAACCATGGGAAGAATAGAGGGCAAAGTGTTATTACCAACTAGGCACAACAAATATGAAACTGCATATCTAACTTTCAAATTTTCCCTCCCAAGTCCCATTTTCTGTATACTGCTTGTCCAATGCAGAGCATATATGATACATACTTAGTAACAGTACAGTAAATTAACACCATTTTTAGAATTACTTGCTTTTTTGTGAGCTCATTTGTCAAATTGGAAAGAAAAGTCAGAAAGATTAGACGTGGAAAAATTAATCAACAGTATTAGTAATTCCAACAAAATAAGATTATTATGACCAGGTTTCTCACAAATATTTTAACCTCTCATAATTATAGGTGTATCTATTGGTAAAGCAAAATCCTACTTAATAAACAGTATTCTACAAATTTGGTTGGTTTTCTAATATACTGTTATTTGACAATCTGGTAATTGGAAACTTCATGTGGAACAAGCAATATGTTTCCTGCTGGTTTGATCCAGCACTATTTACTAACCAAAATTTCAACATTCCACATTCTGTCCCACATAGTCCTTCCTGAGAATGATGTTAAAAGTAAGTGACAGTTCCCATTTCACTCCAAAACAGACACATGTTAGAAGCTGCTTATAATTTCATTGAATTTGTTTATCATACATTATCATAAAAATTACCCTGCTATTTACTTGTATATTCTACATCAGAATTGGTACTCGCCAGAAATACTTATAAGGGAGACAGTGTGTATATATACACTGGAATAGCAAACCAACAAACACATCATTCTGTATACACAAAGTTATGGCAAGGCAATTGAATCTGCAGCAACTTCTAAAGATGACAGATTACTGATATAAAACAAAAATGTAATTACAAGCATCTGTTCACAATCAGTTTCTAGAACACCAAAGCACCTATTTTCTTTATGCAAAACACTGGTCAATTGTGGCATGCATTAGGCTGAGGAAGTGTGAGGTCGATGAGCAGCTATTCATTGTGTGTTCTTCCTGCTTTTCAGTCAAATATGTAAGTGTATTTATAAGAAAGTCAGAAAAGAGCATGACAGCACAAAGAGAAGGGACAACATGTCTACCCTCCTGCCAATCTTTCCAAGAGGCAGAGTAGCAAAACCAAGCTGGTATCAACTGCTACTGGATAGGAGTAATGAAGACTGCATAGATTCTGGTAATTTTCATTGCACAGCAGCTCTACAAAGAAAAGGCTAAAGTACTTAAGACAGTACTTCACATCCACACTGTTTTTGCAGCAATAATAAAGAATAAACTGAGTAGCTAAAATGTTAATTTTGAAGAAGTGGCAGTTAATGCTGGAAAATACTGATAAATACATACCTATAGAAGTTTTAAGTAACACAAAGAGGAGCTGTAGATTTTTTTTCCTTACATATGCAAATATGAAATCCAAAGCTGGGGATGCTTGCTGTGTTTTGATGAGACAAGAACATACATTATGTTCAAGTACTTGAAGATAGAGAGTGGTTTGGGTTCCTGTAGCTTTAAAATGAAAGCAGCTGCACTACAGCTGTGCATCTCAAGAAGTCAATAAAGACAGAATTTTTTCTAGAAGCTGTGAAGCTGTGAGGTTAAGTGTACCTTTTATCAGGAAGAAACATGTTTGGTTTTAATTTAAATACTGCTTTGATATATGCTGTCAGAAACCAGTCAGGAGATAACAAATTATTCCAGCTAAACTGTATGCAATTTGCCAACAGCAGCATTTTTTGAGAATGTCACGAGGACAGCAACAGCTCCAGCAGTTTGTTTACAAAGTGCTTCACTCTTACTAATAATCCCCAACACTGTGTCCCACAAGGCTGAATGAAACCATCTTGCTCACTGACCTCTGCTTTGTACTGGCAGGCATGTTATTAAAACACAGCTAAGAACAGCAGCTATTTTGCATACAATTACTTAAATCAAGGATCAAGGTTTGACATATCTGGTTATTATTATGCTAGACTTGACAAAATTACTGAAAGTATAAAGCTACTTTGTGTTACCTGAGGCTTCTTAAACAATTGAAACAATCTCTTTCTAACACTGTCTTCCATGCATTTTAATTATGATTGATACATACAAAGCTCCATAGTTTTAGAGATTTTTCAGCAGATTTTTGATATTTTTTCTCAGAAATGCAGCAGTAGCTACATCTGTAACTCTAAAACTCTTAAAAGTGGGGAAGGTGGGGAAATGACAGAGAAGATGAAACTGCTGCAACAGGCAGGAACTTGTCACCCTTGCCCCCTATCCCTTAAGTCACATGTTCAATCAGGTGGAAAGATGACAGGCAATCTTTTGTGTCATGTGCCCTGTTTGCCTAAAAGGTTTCTACTAGGGAAGGTAGGATGTGATTCCTGTAATCCATTTCTCTCTTGGACTCCTGGAGACTCCTCAACCAATTCACCTCCTTGTGGAGTTCCTTGAGGGCTTTCTAGTTCAGGAAACCCCCTGGGCAGCACTAGAGTGCCCCACCACAGATCATGCTGGCAGGGCAGCCTCTCACCTCAGCACCTGAGTTTACTTGTTTACTTCACAGTTTACTTTCTCTCATTTATGAATTCTGTACAACATTAAGAGATAAAGAATCATCTGTTATTCAAGAAGCAGCTACTGTCTTGTAGCCTGAAGAGATGTTAAAAAGATATCCATCACACAGAGCAAACTGCCTAGTGCATATCCTAACCATCAAAATGTCAATAAAGACTATAGTGTTATATTATGAAATGACACAACCAATGCCATTTTCACTTCTACTTTGCCCAAAGCATTATCCTTCAGGGGATGATAAAAGCCCAAGGAAAGCAATCACTAACAACCTAAATATAGGGTTATTTAACATTGTGTTTAACAAAATGAACAGCTTTTAATGAGTGTATACTGAGACTTAACATACTTATATCACATGTCTAAAGTCTGTAATAAGCTACAAATACCAGGAAGGCAATGGTTAAGCAGCCATGGATAGATTGAGAACCCCTGTGAAGAAAACACCATACCTACAGCTTCCAGAAACTTTTTGTCTTTGTTCTTTCTCACAAGACAGCAAGAAACAGAAAAATTACTGATGCTCCCTCCAATGATAGCTTATGTATATAAACCTTATTTTCTTTACTCATTATTTTCTTTATAGTAATTGGGAAAGACAGTGGAAAAAATGGTTGCTGAACCTGGACAAAACATGCAATAACCTAGTCAGATAAAACTCAATTTACTTGCACATAGAAAAGAGTTACGACACAAAGTTTCACTTTTTGCTTTGAGAATGTTTCTAACATTATAAAGAATTTAAGTACAGAGAAACAAAATAACCGACCCAATGCCTGTGACTTATAAGAACAGGTGCAACCAAATTTCAAGGTCCATTTGCCATATTTATTTTTCCCCCCAACACAGTTATGCAAGTGCATATTTTGGCATAAAGGTAGTTTACTCCAGCACAGATACCCTATTTGGAAAGAAGTTTGTGAAATCAGTATAAAAACATTCATACATCTTTTCCCAGTATAAAACACTGAATTGCATATACTTAAGTCAGGATTTTAACTAAGCCCAGGATTAGTAGGACCAATGGAGTTACTCACCATCAGCAATGGACAGAATATGCCTGGCTACCCACTGATCTTACTGAAATGATGCCCATAGTTTATACATGCATCAATGTCCATGCACATTATAAGCAGTAAAATTCTAACTTTTTGAGACATTCTGTTGAAAGACAGAGTGGAAGTCTTCAGCCAATCATCTGCTCTAGCAAGCACTTAAACACCACTGGAATCCTTGCACATCTCTTCAGACATCTGCAACTGCAAGACTCCAATCCACAAGGGAGAATTACATACACACACTTCATAAAGAATAGCTTTGGCTCCTGCTGTTCCTCTCTCTTGTAAATCATTAACATTTGCAGGAAAATCATGCAATTCCTAGACATCAGGTGGATGAAAACACCATCTCAATCTCAGTTTTCTACCATGGGAGTTCTACATGCATTCTCTGTGACAGTAAAGCTTGCTAGAGAGATTCCTGCCTCCTAATCAACAACCAAATACATTCCCAAGTCTTGATTACCCTTGATTATGCCAGCTCAACTGCTTCTGGTTAATGTTGTGAAAAGCTATAAAATGTGTGGATTTAAAAAGAGTGAAGTTTTCTTTTAGACCAGAACATTTTACAAACAAACCAAAACCCAAAGGCACCACTGGAACCTTCGGTTACTAAAGCAAGGTTCAGTAGAGGATTGGTCTCAGTTTTTGTTGCAAAAGTTGAATTTGAGAAGTTAAACAGATGATCCATGTTTTCTTCCTGCATCCCACACTTGATCTCATGTGCAGTGCTGCATTTTCCAGATGGGTTTTCCCTATGCAAACTGGTATTTTTAGCTCTTAAGTGTCTCCTTTCAGATAGCATTTGCTGAGAGACTGCTTTGATCTTAATGCATATCAAAAGAGTCTAAATTACAATTTCCTAAATAAACTGCTTACATTTGACTATGCTCTCTTTAAATTTTAATCAGGGTAGAACAAAAAAGGGACAATGTTTCAGCTCTTAACATCCCAGTTGGCTAGGATATTCCACACACTGCTCATGTCTCCTCTATCAGTCTATTGCCAGCTGCTGAACTCTGATCTATTATTTCATTCTTGATGGTACTTATTTCCATGCCTTTTGCTGAATTTTTGATTAACAGTCTACAGTGATTCCAAAAACTAAAGAATGTAAGATGCATTAAAACACACTTTCAACCATGGGGAAGTGTTAAAACCCAAAATTAATTTCAAGGCACTAGATATTTAATACACAGTAGGAGGTGCTTTTCAGTTGAAGCCTTGTATCCTATAAATCAAATATTTTAACATACAGCTGCTATCCAAAAAGTCAAGTAAGGTAGAAAGAAAATTTCAGAATTCTGATTATTGATATCATTAAACCAAATATATTTCTAAGCTTTAAAGTGTACATGGCCATTGTGAGTGTTTTAGGATGTTTCTGTAAGTTGTGAATCTATTTGCAACAACCTATTTACTCAAAAACTTTGTGTTTTTTTTTCTAGTTAATGCAATAAGAACACACACAGACAGGAAGACACAGACAGGTGGCTTATGTAAGATTATTGATTGAAAATAATGTGATTAATGAGTTCTCCTGGGCCATAAAGGTCTGTGGATAAATCCCCAAAACTTTAGGAATGCATAAAGATATATATAATTGGTTCAGAGGAATGAGACTTTCTTTTATATAAACTACAGCTGTTATTTCTCACAGTTCTTCTACAGACAGGCCATTTAGGAACAGGCATGTAAAACTTATTTCAGTTTAAAAATTGCACTTTAGATAGGCATCTCTTTCCAGATCTAATAATGCATCCCTAAATCCCAGTTCAGAAAGGTTTCAGAACTGTGATCTCACTATTGTGTCAATATTCAGGACAGCAGGAGATAGCAATGACAACACAAGATCCAAACTTCAGTGTGGTGTTCAACAGAGAAATAGTCCTGAAAGATAGTTATCTTAAAAATTCAAATTCTGGTCCAGGCAAAATGTGTTTAAGAATACAGAGGTTTTACAGAGGCTTCAACTCTTGTTTAGAGACTTAGGTAAAATAGACTCTAGGGCTCCACATGACTTACAGGGAAAAAACAGACTTAGGTCCCTCTGGCTGCCCTTGGTAACGTCAGTAGGTATCACAATGAACAGGAATGAGGAATGTTGAGATTTATGCCATTCTCCACTTTCTCCCTACACCAAAAGCACAAATGCACTTCAAACGTGAACATTGTTTATAGCAATTACTTAAATTCTACCAGAGCATGCATTAGCATTTTAAAAAGCATCTGTGTGATGCAGTGACTGATAAGGAATTTTAGAAAAATGTTTTGAAATGTTCTCTTTTGCTTTACCTGTAATAGACTAAAACTGATAGCAACAGAAAATTACTTTTTGAAGCAACTATCAATTGGGATGAGATGCAGGACGTAAGAGGGCAGCATGAAAGACTGGAATAAATGACAGCCAGGAGATAAGACATAATAATTTTGCATTATTTTTGATTTAACCATATCAGAAGAAACTCAAAGTACTTGTTAGCCCCACTGAAAAGTCATATGACGCAAAGGCATACCAGCACACAATTTTCCAGAGAAATCTGCAAGAAATTAGAGGATTTATGATCCAGAACCAAGGAAAAGCATAGATCCTTGAGGGATATGAAGGAATCTCCTCAAAATGCAACTAGGCCTTCAGTCCTTTAAGTAAAGGACTCTGCACAGGTAATATTTTACAAAACCGTCTACTTTACCAATTTACATGGAATTTATTGTTTTCTTTTACCACAGTCTTCAACACATTGTTTCTCTCTCCCTATCAAAACTGCATGGCCAGCCCCACACAGGAAGCAAAGGGATTTTTACATTAAACTAGCTATGAAAGCATATAAATCAGTTATAGCATGCAACAGAGGAAAATATAAAGAAACAAGAAGTACCCTCAAGTACATACTTTACAGAAAATAAACTGCAATCAGATTTCAGACAGCTATTGAAGAACCAAATTATGTAGATATTGTTCTGGGCTTACAGTCTTAAGATGGTAGGAAATATCTAAATTCAGGAATTGGTTTGGATGGGGTTACATTAGTAACCTACAGTAGAAGTGACACCACAGTTATAAGGCAGATGCTAACAGACCTCAGCACATGGACAACCTTTTAGTCACCTGCTACAGGATCCCTGAATCTTTTCAGCCAGATGCATTCAAGTCTGCACAGATAGCTGTAAGCAGAAACGCTTTATTTCCCCAACATGCTATAGGACTTCCTTGTAAAACTCAACAAAAACTTGAGGTCATTGCAGAGAGAAGTCCAGCCACAGAAGCAACATTTACCAGACTGCTCAGACATTAAATTTTCTCAGCCTCTTTGGCACTTTGAAAATGAATGTACATTGAAAGATTTGACAGCCTACAAGAAGTTTAGGAGGCTGTACAATGCTGTCCTGAAACTGTGCTGTTGAACTGTCATAATCTGTACTGGCTGTGAGCATATCCATACTGCTGTACAGCCCAAAGCAAGAAAAATAAGAAATTGTCATATTTTTCATTAGCTGTCTACTGACTCGCATCTGAAAAAGTACCTAAAAATGCTTCTCTGTTTGACTTACATTACTGAGTTTTTATATGCAGGCAATAGGGTTGCTGAACATCTTAAAGGAAGAAAGGAAACTTGGGGGGAAAAATATAATCTTGCATTGCCAACTATGCAATGGTTAGCCAACTGTGCACTTGCAGCTGGGAAAGGCAACCACATCCTGGGCTGCACCAAGGGAAGTGTGGCCAGCAGGACAAGTGAGGGAATTCTGCCCCTCTACTCTGTTCTCATGACACCCCAACTGGAGTGTGGGGGAGAACAAGGTCCAGCATAGAACTTCTCCTTGTTGGTTCCTCCATCACATCAAAAAATAAGAGGTATGTATGAACGTACAGAGTTACCAAGACTATCCAGTGCAACATGCATGGATAAAGGACTACCAATCAAACGCAAATAATTTCTTCTTCTTTTAAACTGCACAGCTTTAAACAAAGCTTTGGACTTACTTTTTATCAGACAAGAAAGTATTTCTCACCTGGAAACTGCCATCTAAAGAGGAATACTCACCCTGCTGCAACTGCAGGAGGGATGACCAGTATGAATTTAAGTTGTGCTTCATGCAGAGCCTCAGAAAGGTGAGTGAGCAAGTGAATCAACTCCCTGAAATAGAAATATACTATTAGAGGGAAAGGCAGGAAAACTGCTGCTTTATATTGACAAGAACAAGTAACAGTAGTAATTGAAAAGATGCAGCTGGCAAGGGAGACAAATGCAATTTGTTGCAAATTATCATAGCAGAAAAAAACAATTAGGAAGACTGATTAGGTTTACTCTCTTTAAGGACTACGAACACTGTACTGCTTGAGACAGTCTTAGTTTTATGGGAACTGGTGATCACCCTGGGGTTCTAAGTGTTTCTTAGTTTTATTTTTCTAACTATGCATTGTTAGCATGTAAAACAAGCCAGCACGCTTTATCAAAGCAGGTAACTTCTTGAGGTCATTTTTGGTGAAAAAAATTAGATCAATAGAAGAACCAAACACTGTTCTGAAGAAGCAAATTTTGAAGAAAATAAAGTTGCCGCTGTGTTGCTGCACACAAGAATTTGTGAAGATACTTTCACAGCAGAACATGCACTCTTCAAGGGATATTTGAGGCCTGTGTTTAGAAACATTTCTTCTACTGTTTTTTTCCTGTATAAGTAATCCTTTTGTTTCTCCATACTTCACTGTATACCTACAAAATACACGTCTGACAATGTCATATCTGGAAATAGCAGCTTCTGTCTGCATCATTTAAATAAAGACTTCCACAAAAGCTGATTTTCATATCCATATTCTTGGTATTTCGATAGTAAAATAAACTTTAAAATTCTTATGCAAACTGGTTTTAGCACTCCTAACTGGAAGGTTGATGTTAATAGAAAACCCTTTAATCTGCAGAAACTAAGTTTAATGTCATCTTAAGAGGAACCCAAGAATACTCTAAATTTGCACTACAAATATGGCCCTTCTGAGTGCCTTTCTTAAGTCATTTGATTTTTCAGAACAAAGTTAACTTTCCTGTTTTTCACCTGGCCACAAGGACCCACAAACACAGTCAGATGATATTAGTACAGAACTCTAGATCTGTTTAGGACTACACTTAAACCAGAACCAAATAGAAAGCAACTTCACTATCCATTGCAGGAGGATGAAAGTGCTTAAGCAGGCAAGGCAGAATAGACAAAAGCCACCATCCAAGCTGTTTGCCCCACTTAAACTGGATTAGACCTGAACTCTCAGAAACAACATCTTGGTACTGTCATGCCTTTCAAGGCAGTATGATCCTAGAGATATTCTCCTGAAGCTATTGCTCTTCCTATATATTTATCCATCACAGTGATTATGCTTGAAACACTATCCAAAGGTAACCAAGTATTTCCATTTTCCCTGAAATGGTTTGATGCCTGCTGAAAACTTCCTAGGGCCTACAAAAGCCATTACTCTCAAAATCCTGGCAAACAAATAAAGCACGTTTTATCACCTTTCCAATACCAGCAATATTTTCTGCTTACAATTTGAGACCTTGCTGTGCTGAATAGCCCTTAACAATGAACTATCACACTGCCACCTGTATTTCTCTTCTGGGGGAAGACATGGGATTACAGGAATCAGCTTTTGGTCTGTCTGCAGCAAGTACTTCTACCATTCTTGCTTTGGGAAACCAACACTTTTCCCCCTGTTACTTTACTACATGCATTTCATATTAGGAGTGTCACTATTAAGAGAAATCAATCATAGCAAAGAAGAATCCCTCTCCATAGGAACACATTAAAAAATTACAACACTAAACTAAAGACATTTATTGACACAAACCCACACATCTATCACAACTCCCACATGACATAATCTTATAAAAAACTATAATCAGTATTAAAACTAGGTAAGCAAGCTTTCCCACTGATTTGTATCTCGTGGCTTAGTGACCTTTTTAACTAATTATATCTGAACTACAGTATAACTCAACTTTTATTAGATGTCAGAGATGCTATATATAAGATAAATTTGACCAAAGAATCAATTCCTCTCACCTTGAGATTATTCTACAGTGTTCATCAGCAGGGATCTCTCTTCTCTGCCTGGCTGCCTTTGTTAGCTGCAGGAGCTTTAAGAACTCTACTCGATGCAAAATATTTAACTCTGACTTTAACTCTTCAGAATATGAAGGGATGAAAAGAAGGATGGGATAGGACAAAAAAACCTAGCATAGGTACAGAACAAGATAACAAATTTTCCATTTAGAATTGTGGTTAACATCCTCCCTCCCATTCTGCACAGGCAAAAACTGATCCACAAAGAGAGTGACATACCCACAAAAAGAGTGACTGCACAAAAGAAGTCATATTTTGAAACTTGTAAGTGTAGAACCATAACCTACAACTGTAAATGCAGGACAGATATTTGTGGTCTGAAAAAGGGGTGAGAATGTAGTTTGGATTGTTGGTGCACTCATGACTTTAAAACAGGCTACATCTAAACAGCCACTTCCTACCCTCCCCCCACAAAATTCAATCAGTATTGATCTGGCTGAAAAATAATTACCTTCAACTTGAAGGAGGTCGAGAAGAAAAAGGACAGCCGGACAATTGCAGATTTTTGCTCAAGAAACCCAAATTAGTATCTATTCACTAACCTGTCAAGCCAGGGTTCTGGGTCCTGAAAACCTTCTGGCAAATCAGGCAGGATTAATAGCTAAAGACTGAACTTAGGCTCACTTCCATGTGCTGGCCAAGACAGATGAAGTAAATCAAATGTGCACTTTTCCCTCTCCTCCAAAGAGCAATAGCAGAACATTCATTTATTGTGCTATAAATTAAAACTTTACTGTGTCCCAACAGTGTTTTCCAGTATCTTAAATGCAATATTCTCCAATGTTACCATTGGCAATTTTGAAAGAAAAGCTACTGACATTTTAAACATTATAATGCGGTACAGGAAAGTAGGAACAGAATCAATCTTTCTAAAAAAGCTTCATTAAATATTTACCAGACACTACACTGTAGTCAAGTTTACCTTCAGAGTAGCTACTACAATATTGGCAACTTTAACATTCTACCTTGGGCTAACTAAGGTCTGCTTCATTCATGCTATTTCAGGCCTTCTCTTATCACTACTATCTGGTAGGTCAATTTTCCAAATGTTTATGATTTCAAAGTATCTTGTCCCCTATAAAGTATGCAGACCTCCAAATTTTCATCAACCATAGTTTGTGGCAAGCTTATTTTTCCAAAAATCACTTTTTCCAGCATTGCTGTTCTACTGTGTTTTGAACACCTTGTAGAACAGTTTACTTCAGTGCACAAGAGTGTGATGTCAATGCATTTTAAAGGCCTGGCAGAAGATATGAAAGGTTTTCATACCCTTCCCTTCAGTTACACCACCCTTCAAAGCTCTGCAGCTTTCCAACTTCAGCCACCTTTCTGCACAAATTGGGAGTCACTGCTACCTAAAATTTATGCCTTGTCAAGAAAATTGGACAAAATAAAGCTGTCTACTTGAAAAAGAAATTGCCCTTTTCTGCCATTTCACTGCCTAGTTAATACCAAGAAACTGGAGTGAATTATGGCAAATCTTTGATTAATAGATTAATTTTTCAGGGACTAACATGAAGGATACAACTACCAGAAGAGTTTTTCCTCCTATACTCCTACCAACATTAATAAGATGCCTGAAGGTCATCTTCTGCATAGAGTGACAAAAAAATTCACGTTTTTCAGATTGATTCTGTGTGATAGCAGTGCCATCTGTCAAGTAATGCTGAGCTGATCAGAACATTGTGTGCATTTTCATGTAGCCTGTGAGAGTATTATGACTATATTATGCCTTTTTCACAACATATCCAGGTCTCTGGAGAAAAATAACCCACCCAGCAAACCCACAACTGAGATTAGTAAGTGAGACATGGTCTTGTCTAGCTGTTAACTAAATAAGGAGCACAGCCTTTGCATGCTCACATCTCTCAATATTTCTGCCATGTACATTTCTAAACTTAAATGCCATGAGATTAATAACTTGGACTATTTTATTGCAAAATCAGGCAAGAAACTTTTAGAAAAAAAAAGTTATTTAAGAAGTAGGTTTAAACTATAAGAAACTGCAAAACAGATTAGAATTGAGGTATCATCTGCATAGGATATCTCAGCTCATTTAGATTTCTATTTGGAGACTACTTTCCTATGTGTTAGGGTAAAAGGTGGGCAGCTGGACCATTTTTTACTGTGCAATGATTGCTAACATGAAAGGAAGCAGCATCACTTAGATGCAGCCTTTCATCTCCCATTAAATGTGATGTCACTGGGATTTGTATATTAATAATTCTATTCCCAGAAAACACAGGGAACAAGTAGGCACCAGTACTACAGAGGGTACTTCAAAGTATCTGTATTAGACATGTGCAAGAGCCTGAAGTGGTCACTATAAAGGCCCCAAAACAGGCCCACACAGAGGTATCAAAGCAATTCAGGTTCTGCAGATGGAACAGGTGTTATTTCTAAAATTAAGAACCTAACCAGAAGACCCTAATGCCATTTTAAACATGTGAAAGTACACACACCATGCACTGCTGTGTAGGACTCAAGGCACCAAAGTTCCTACATGAACAGCCAGAGAAGAGGCTGCTCAGAATATCTAACATGAAAGCAGGCAGATACATTTAGGCACGCAATTCTCTTATAAAAATTGATAATGCTGATAAATCAACATTTAATGAATATGCAAAATAAAGCAGCACAAAGGACTTATATAATTTAAGACTTTTAGTCTGCTAAGCATTACAGAACAATTCTATAACCCCAAACCAGAATAATTGAAAAATTTTTTGTTCTAGAAAAAACCCAAACTAGTTTGAGTTAGTTCCACTTAAGAAGACATAAAACAGAAGGTATTTAGTGAGCCTGAAACCACAGAATTTCATGTTTTAGTGGATGCCAGCAATATAACTTCTTAGCAACATCTCACCTCATCTGTGATGCCAGCTAGAATAAACAGGAAACTGAAGACTCTTGGATAACTCCTTGGGCCTCAAAGGAAAATTTTTCACTCAGTTCTAAAGTTGACTTGAGTAACCCAAAAAAGAAAGGTTTTCTAGAAAAATGCAAAGGGCTGAGAGAGAAGTGTCTAAATTTACCTATTTTAAAAGTGCTCAGTGATTACAGGTTTTTAAAGAGGCTGGTCAAAGGATTTATGTGTTACTGAAGAGCTAGCACTGTTACCCTGTTAGATGAAGATTCTTACATAATTTAATCATCACAAAACTTTTAGGCAATTTTTAAGCCCCTACATCAAGGGAGAACATGTGCTATGAAAATGCCCACCCAATATTCAAGTTCAGCTATTGAAAAAAAGTATCTCATGGGGACACTTACACACCTGAGGTCAACTGAGAAGAGACCTTCAGCTGCAATTAATCCAGCTTTCTGGTATATGAAGTAGTTTTTAAATCATAGCCCAGTTTCTTGGTGAGTTAGGACACTAATTATCAGGTTTTCAGATTCTTTTGCAGACTCACCTGCTTCTGGGTGCACTTTGCTAGAAAGTATCACTGCACATTGTCTGCAGAGAGTGGATGCTGATTTCGTAGCTGAAACACTTTATCAGGCACAAATATTCCATAAGCAAATTCACCCACTGTCATTTTAAGCTCGATAAAGAAACTTATCAAGTGCTGTATCAAGTGTTCCTGCACCACTGGCAGCGCATTGGATGGGATCTCAGATCTTTTCCATAATAGTTAAAAACATCAGAGGAATAATTTCCATAGCTTTCCCCTCAACACAGATATATGAAGTATATAGAATAATTGAGTACCATTTATTAATTTAATGGCTAGGTATGCACTTAATTTAGGTTTTGAAAAATGAAAACCAGAATGATTCTCTGTGAAATATTTTTCCTAGATTGACACCACTGCTCTAACATTGCATAAAGCAAGCTGGCGTCTGCAGGGTATACCCACACATTTTTATGCACCTGTGCTGAGTTTCAATAACCTGTTGCTAACTGCTTATGTGAGATTATTCCTTGTATGTCCGGAAAAAAGGGATTTTTAAAAATTTTATTTTAAACTAAAATATGTTCACATTTAATAACATGAATAAACTGTACTAGCTAGACAGGTCTCCTTGTATTGTCAGACTGCTCTGAAAGGAGTTCAAAGGCAAAATATCTGTTCCCAGGAGCATCATTATGATTTTTTGTCCCTTTAACTAGAAGTAGGTTAAGCTACTTCCAAGCATTTGACCTTGAAGGATCTGAACCAGGAAAGCCTACACTTCACCTAACAGTTACGAGAGATGCTTTATTTGGAGCATGCACAAATACTGTCCTATAAGCACTTCACCTCTCCAAAGGATTAGGGTTCGCCTCTGTGCTGACATCTCCTGCGAACTAATCCCCACCTTTCCAAGGTTAAGAACACGCGTTACTACCGGTGTTTGCCACTTTCGAAAGAGACAAGCTGAGGGAAGATCAAGTGTGACTCACGTTACAATACTGCCACGCTGTGGGCTAAAGGAGGCATTGCACTGCTCCAAATTTTCTGACAGGAACAAGCGAAGCAAAAGACCACCCATGCTTACGCAGAAAAAACTCAGCTCTGCTACTCAAAATGAAATTAACTGATCCCAAAGTAACAGCACTCAAAGTTCAACAAAAATACATACTTGCCAACGTAACAAATTCACTTAACTTTGCCCCTTAAGATCTGTTCTAAGAAGTTGTTCCCTGAAAAAACCATTATTAGGGAAAACTCCTGGACACTGGATAGCCAAGCCATTGAGTTTCAAAGGTAGTGATAGGAAAACACAATCTCAAAATGAAGACAACGGTTGCACAACTTAGAAGCATCATAAGACAAAATTACCATGTAATGATGTGAGTCTCCTACATTCACAAAACAGCTGTAACTGCACACTGAGCTCAGCTTCAGCTTTCTGTCTGAAATGGCATAATTCAGAATGCTGCAAGCCCAACCTAAGGTACTGTTCAATTTAAACACCCTAACCATTTCTAGGGACACAGCAATAAAAGGACGAAAAACCCACTGATGAATTTCCAATGAAGCACTTGTATCAGGTCTTGAAATGGAAGAAAACCTGCAGCTCCTAACTTCTGTTTCCCTTTATGCTTTTGTGGCAAACTATCTGAGATTTAAGTTAGGATAATCCTTAAGTGTTGTTCACAGTGGCCACACACAACCACACATTACTAACCCAGAGAAAAGGATCCAGTTACCATTATACAGCGTGAGAATAATCCTGTCCTTTTCAGAAGTTATGGAAAATACTTCCCACTCCTTTCTATGAGTAACAGACAGATAGTGAATGGAGGTGGTGCTTCACCTAAATAACACTCAGGTAACTGAAGGCTGAGACAACTAAACAGCATTATCTCCTGTAGTACTAACAGTTTTTATCACAGCTGTTTTTCATAGTGTCCTTCTGGACAAAATGTCCAGCACACAGATAAACTGTGCCATGGAAAGGGTCCTGTTTATGGGAAGCTGGATCTGACTCAGCAGGGCCCTGGCAGCCAGGAGGACCAACCCTGTCCTGGGGGCATCAGGCACAGCATCACCAGCCAGAAAGGGAGGGGATTGTCCCCCCTGCTCTGCACTGGGGCGGCCTCACCTCGAGTGCTGGGGGCAGTTTTGGGTGCCACAATATAAAAATGACATGAAGCTGTTAGAGAGTGTCCATAGGAGGGCCATGAGGATGGTGAAGGGTCTTGAGGGGAAGCTGTGTGAGGAGCAGCTGAGGTCACTCGGTCTGTTCAGCATGGAGGAGACTGAAGGGAAACCTCATTGCAGTCACAACTTCCTCCTGAGAGGAAGAGGAGGGGCAGACACTGATCTCTTTTCTCTGGTAACAGTTGTTGCATCAGAGGAGATTGGATATTAGAAAAAGGTTTTCCACTCAGAGGGTGGCTGGGCACTGGGACAGGCTCCCCAGGGAAGTGGTCACAGCACCAGCCTGACAGAGTTCAGGAAGCCTTTGGACAACACACTGGGGCACATGGTGTGACTCCTGGGGATGGTGCTGTGCAGGGACGGGAGCTGGACACAATGATCCTTGTGGATCCCTTCCCATTCAGCTTATTCTGTGATTCTGTGAAACAACACTGTTTTAAACCAACATTACTCCTGGCAGAGAACAATATTTTTATCATGCCACAAAAAACTCACCCTGGAGCTAATAGAAAAGTATGCTTTGCTCATGTGTTTCATTTGCAATACAGCACTTTCATGCCAGTGTGTTTAAAATGATCTTCAGTGAGTCTTACAACAACAGTTACACAGTCTGTCTTATATCTGTGTTAACTAATAGGAAAACTATTGATTTCACTTAAATACAGTAAGCACAGTAAATAAAATGACCACTACCACCCACTTCTGACTGGCAGTTACTAATTGCTTCAGACACCTTCTTGGCTACTTTATTAAGACACTGCACTAGGTTCAGAGCTCAGGATACAGATAAGCTCTTAGGAACAACCTGGCAAATTATCTAATTATAAGCAAGAGCATACAGCAGAAGGATTACTCATTGCAGGGCAATTGATGGAGCCCTTTATAAAGCTAAAAAATATTTTGCAGTTTCAAATTTTTGTTCCCAAGTATTAATTTTATAGGGAAAAGGTAGGACTGCTAACAGTAAACTCAGTTTGAGAAGTAATTAATATATGCCATCAGTCAGCAGCATTTGCCCTAACCAGAATAACCTAAAGTAACCATTTTTTGAAAGGTGAAAGCCTTCCATAATGAAGTCTGCATTCTGTGCATCTTTCTTGAAGCTATTTTCCCCCAGACATTTTAGGCAACAAAGATCTGTAAGAAACACTGTGCTTTAGAGAAACGGATGCCTGAATTTCCCGAGAAACTATCAAAAAATCTTCAGATTCCTGCACTGAATCATTAATTTCACCACCATATTCTGCCTTTTCCTTGTGAAGCAGAAGTTTGGCGTTTGCCCTAGGTCTTGAAAGTATCACACAGTTCAAAGCCTCAGCCAGTAACTCAAACCAAACACGGTTATGATAAAGGCCAGGGCCAACATAGGAGTGAGCGTGCAACCGAAGTATCCTCTATGTCCTCATCAAAATTATATCATGCAAAACTCAAGAATGAAAGACTAACACAGCCTGCTAAACCCACTGTAAAGATTATGATGCAATCTTTGAACTCATGTAGAGTGAGGTAAAACCGTCTCCTTCATCTTAAGACAAGCAGAACAACCTTTAGTTGTTCTAGAATTAAGTGTATTTATTTATAAAGACATACTCAAATGAACATGGACAAATTAAAAGGATGCTTTAAAGGAGCTGATTTTTAGGAATTGCTTCCTAGAGATTTATACTCACGTTTGCTTTTGATTTCCCAGTTGACTCCACACTTCAACTACAAAGCCATCAAAATTTTCATTCTAAATAAAGAGAATTGTCAACAACACACAGTTAATGACCATGCAGTTATTTTTCTTGTACTATTACAAACTGAACATGCTTTGTATTCTTACACCAGATTCATCTTTAACAAGCATTTCATGGAGAAGTCCAAGAGAAATTTAAATCATTTAACAAACACAAACATGCAAAAGTTGAAAATCTCTTAGTTATCCATTATATCTACTTTTACAGAAAAAGCCAATATTGTATTAGGAAAATTCAGACACTAATGAAAGGTGGTTGTTAAGCAAATAATTTGACACACTTTTACTTGTACATCAGGGAAAAAACTCATTATCTCTTGAGTCTGAAGACGTAAATGCTAATTCAGCATAGACACGATTCCAAGTATCTCCCATAATTAGTCTCTCTTTTGATAATTTTGATAATTCCTAGCATGATCAAGGATAATGTTGTACTTGAGTTGACATCCTTAAGAGGTCAAGTGTTACTGAGAACCTAAAATTGACATATCGGTTAAAAATTTTAAGAAATTACTCAGTTTAATTGAGTACATCCAACTTCCTCTAGAGTACTGTAAGTTTTCTTTACGTCATGTAGCAAGTGACAACTCTTATTCTGACAATAAATAAACAGGCTGCCATGAATCAATCACTAATTCTGAATGTCTTTTGGGTGCAGCTTGTCTATTCTCACACATAGGATAGCTCTAAAGCCATTAGGAAAGGGGTTGGCCAGAAACCTTAGTAAAATTCCTCTTCTCCTCTCCCTAGTCTCTTAACATTTTGAGGAAACTGGTTGATCAGACCTGAACAAAACTGTTCAGTAATGCATATCCAGTGAGTGATTTTTGGTATTAAAAGTGGTTCCTTCGCTTTACAACACTGAGCCTGAACGCATTCCTGTACAGAAAACAGCACTCATTGCACCCATGACTCTTTTTCTGCCTATCAGAAAATACCACTAAGCAGTATAGCCACAGCTCAATAATTATAATTCTAATAGAAATGTAAAAGAAATTTAAAGCAGGCAAAAATCACAAGTGCAGCTGCCAATGACAACAAGGTTATGTTGATCAGACTGATGTAGTCCCAGGTTATACTCATAGTCACCTGCACTTAAGTGTTGCTACATTTCATATTTACAGGAACTGGACACATACTAAGATACACTATCAAGAATCCTGCCTCATTATTGCTTTCAGCAAATTCTATTTCATAGAATGCAAAATCACAAGAAATGAGAAAACATCTATTACAACAGGAACCAAGTATCATCTCACACAATTTTATAAACATCATAAACAGGTTTTTTTACCTTGGCTAGCAGAACCATGTTCTTGGAAAGCTCCTCTATCTCATCTTCACTGCCAAAAACACTCTCAAAGTCTTGGTAAGTCCAGCCATCAAACAAAATTCGAGGCACTATCAGGCAAAGTAGTCAATCAGTAGAGAAGATAAGGAATTTATTATCTACACTGGAATGTTTCTGCAGAAACAGAATACAGCAGATACGAGCAGAGATGCCACTAAAAATCATATCCCATGACTGAGATCATTGCTTTTTCACTCTGACCAACTTCAGCAACATAGATGAATTGACACTGTGGAACATTTTCCTTCAATTTAAGTTTAATTAATGATCAGCACTGATGGAAGTTTTAAGAGAAGATACTTTCATTTGATTGAACGATCTTAACTGAACTACCACTCAGGGCCTCAAGTAGAGTCTTAAACCAGCAACAACACAAGACACCAATCTTTAAGTTGTGCATCTCTTCTACCACAATAATGAGGTAGAAAAGTTCACCTCAGACTCTAATTTACTTCATAAACACCCCTACATCACTTCACTCTTCTACTCAACTCAATGCCCTAAGACAAATTTTTACTTTTGGAAAGCACTTGAGCCTGTGTGAATTTTTTTTCTAAAAACACAAAACATTAAAAAATTAGTCAGGAAAACTGCTGTTAGAAGAGTTGGAAATCATGCCCACAGGAAAAGGCAATGGATTTTATGGAGCTATGTCTAAGCCCCTTCTAACTACCTTGGTTGTAAAAGAGTGTTTTAGAAGAGTATAAAGAGATTTCAAAGGCTTTATCCTCTGGCAGCTGAAGTATATTGAAATATCTGACTGAGCATTCAATTTTTCTAATGCATTTCAAATTTCATACTCTCTTCTGAATCAAGAAGCATTTCACAGTTCCACAGAATTCTTGCTATAGACAAATGTAAGAAGTCTAGCACAGCAGAATCTCTGGCAATGTTTGCCATTTTCCCTAAAGACACACACTGCAGCATATCCCATGAGTTCCCAGCTTCGAAGGGAGAAGAGACAAAGCAGGACGTTTCTATCATGCAGTCTGAGTGACTGACTCAGATTTGGATTTTTTTTCTTTTTAACTACACAGAACCCCAAGCAACAAGTTTGAAGACTTCTTTCCCCAGGGAGGCACACAGTGTTATATACTCGTATTGCTCCATGGAGGGCACTGTAACCCAGGATTTATTCAGAGACAAGAAACTAAGGCAAAACATAAAGGCATCAAGAGGGCCAATACGTCAGTTACTTAACTATCTACAGTTAACTGCTTTAATTTTTCTTCTCAGACATCTTCTTCATACAGCTGTGCTACGGTAATCTTCCTTCCTCCCATACAGACCTGGAAGAAAGTCTTACTTTCCTCTCCTAGAAGCTAAAGAAGATAAAAAGCAAGCAAACAAACATAAACCAGAGGCTCACCTATTTTTATGTTTTTGGAGGTTTTTCTCACATCTTTCATCCAGCCTGTCAAACAGTATCAAATAAGACAGCTGATAAAATATAAATGATGTTGACAATGATAACATATTTTTAAGCATTCTTCGAATGATGTAGCATAGCCTCATTATACACATCTTCCTGCCACAGACTAGGACTTCATAATCCACCCAGACAGAACAACCTGTGATGCACAGAATCTGAAGCCATGAACCTGCACCACAGCATTCACAATTGTACAGCATTACAATAGTCCCCACCCAGCCCCTCCCTACTTAGTTCTACCTCACTATGGAAAGCTACCCCAGTGCCTACTCAGAACAACACTTCTGCAGCCATTAGGCATCACCTGGGAGGAATGTCTGACTTTCTTCAGATGGTACTTTAAAGTACTTTGGCAGCCATGGCACCAAGATGAATTTGTTAGTAGGCACTGACATGGTAAGAATTATAGCTATTTCAAATGAAATTTCACAATCAATCAAATTCAAAACCATAAACTAGTACATACTAGCTAAAATTTAATCTTGCTGCCACTTTCCTCGCAATGAAGGGAAAATATTTTCTTCAAATTAAATTTATCTTCCCTTTCTAAATAAATTCTCCTAAAGGTTTTGCAAAGGGAAAAAACCAAAACCCACAACAGGTAAACAACTGCACAATACAACACCAAAGACTGCTTTTCCCTGTACAGGATCTTTGTTCTTTCATTTTTTTTTAAGAGGGGTTTTGTGGACAGCATGGTGGAAAAGCCAATCTTTCTACTTACATTTTTTGACAAATAAACTATGTACACATATGGAAGCAGGTGAGGACAGAAAGAAGTTCAATCTGAAGAAAACCCAAAAAAATGTAATGGATGAAAGTACTTCACCATGTGGCAGAGCCAGCAAAACCCACCTAGTATGTCAAATCTACCCAGTCTGCAACAATACTGCAATTCATATTCAAAGGAAAAAAAAACAACACCTTGATCAGCGTCATGGAGCCCAGTGAACTGGAACCTTTCCTTCCCTCTCCTCTTCACTTGTAACCAAACTGGTGAGATAAGTGTAAATTTGTTTCCAAATATTTTAGCAATGTCATAGCCATGGTTGTTCCACTTGAAAAACAAAGGAGACAAAAAAAGTGAGAGACTCAGAAGTAAGATACACAGTTCACTTCACTTTTGACCAATATAAACTCTTTAACAGAAATGTAATCATCTGCTAGATCCCTATTTGTTCATTTGAGGAAACCTGTTGAGATATTGCTTTCATTTAAATAAAAAAGTACTCCTGAACTACAGCAACTGGCTGGTAGCTTCCCACACAGTTTTGAATTTATAGACTCTGAATTTATGTTCAAGAGAGCTTGAGAAAGGTGAAAATTTATAGGGCACCTATTTGTCTTTTGACCAGTGTAAGACAAAAATGAGTGAAAAGTATCCTGTAAAAAAAAGGATTAAACATTTATCATTCAAGAAAGAATGCTTTGAAGGAGACAGGACAGCAAAAGACATCAGTTTGACATCAGTTTGGCAGCATACAATTGTTACTGTTAATTTAGCAGGTTCGAGTTGCAGCCCTCCTTTTCTGACTTCACTGCAACTTCCCTTGACTCACCATTGACAGGAGAATACTCTCATCCATGTCAAAACCAGCATTAAGGGAGCTTCCCTGTCTGACCATCTAGGAGCCACTGTGGCAGTGACAACCCCACCACTCCAAACTTTAACAGCTGAGGGTGAC
This sequence comes from Geospiza fortis, assembly GCF_000277835.1. NCBI lineage: Eukaryota > Metazoa > Chordata > Aves > Passeriformes > Thraupidae > Geospiza > Geospiza fortis. The sequence continues at coordinate 9,523,865 of NW_005054312.1, forward strand.
TCCAGTGACCCCAGGGGTGTCCCTCTTGGTCCCTGCACACTCGCACAGTCAGACAGGGTTTCCTCACTGGCTCAGCCCTGGGCTTCCCATGGCAGAGTCCCAGATGTCTGGAACCCTAAAGCAATTTAATTGTGGTGCAGTAACACAGAAACAGCTCGAGCTGGCACATGTCTTCTGCTGTGCGAAGCACTGTGTCCTCCAGCCAGGGTACAAACCTGCAGCTCCCACTGTAGCTGCATACCCAGCTACCTGCTCTAAGTGTATTCGTCAACAAGGTCCCTGAGCCCTTTGCTGTCTGAAAGGTCAGCACCAGGTCACGGCCCCTTGCCTGGGGCACCCAGACACAACCTGCAGCTCCCACTGCTCTAAGTGAATTGCTCAACACCAGGGAGAGGAAAATAATATATATCCTCCTAGAGGACCTAGACATCCTCTAAGAGACAGATGGGAGAACAAGGGTTTGAGACCACCTGAACCCCAAGTCATGTCTCAAATACTTCTCTGGCTATTTGACTGTATTTAACTAGCAGCCCCCATTACTATAAAAATACTTCTAAAACAGGGATGCGAACTTGCAGCACAGTCTGCTGCATATTCATTCAAAGCACAAATTTTATTCATTGTATCAACTTACAGGAGTAATATATCCCAGAACATCTCCTGAGAAATGTCGTTCCTTCATCTTCTTGGAGCAGTAACTTTTATGTTCCAGTATGATATCCTTTGCTTTAGGATCCACAGCTACCAATCCCCTGTCCTGAACATTTTTATCAGAATGCAGCTTCTGTAGAGAGAAAACAGTTATTAGAACCAGTTATATGAAACAGCCACTTTCAATGGCAACAGACTTTAAAAACAACAGCAAAACAAATCACTTCATTAAACTCAGCACTCCTTTTAAATGATGCAGAGCACTTTGATTTGAACTGAAACATACAAGTCCTCAGAAATTGTCATCATCAGTAAACTTACTTCGTTTGGAGGGTAAAAAGCATATAAACAAAAACCAAAGCCCAAAACATTATCAGAGTAAAGAACATAATTTATGACAGCTGATGGTGCTCTGTTTTCTAACCAATGCTTTCTGTCATGTTACCCCCAAAATAATAAAAAAGGGGTTAGGAGTTCTTAACCAAGAATTTGAAGACAGCTTTTGAACTGGATATATTTTAGTCTGATAATGCTGCACTGTGAAGGCTAAGATTTTAAACACTCTTCTTTAGGGAAGATGCTTCAACTGACCCAGCAGATAAAAACAGAATGGGAAGACCTAATCAGATGTTCATGGTGGGTATGCAGAAGCCATCTGTTGATTCATTGTGAGGAATTTAGGGATATGGCCTGCCTTAACACCTTGTATTATCCTCACTACCTAGAAATTTGGTAGATGTTGAGCAGTGATACAGTGACAGGTGTACATGCATAATGACAGGAAACAATAACATGCTCAGCAAGTGAAGAGAGACTTCAGCATGCTGGCTGTGCTTGCCCTGATTATTGTGGGACTCTGAATCATTTCTGTCTGCAAAAGAACAACTGATTAGAAGGCTCTTCAAAATCCTCCATCAGGATACAGCCTTCCCATTGGCAAGGCTCCATTCCACCAGTAAATGACCTAGAGCTCTTGCCCCAAACTACTGTTCCCCACCCTGGTTTCCAAACGGATGGAAGTGTGTTCCCTGAGGGGACAAAAACTTCCTGTTTCTGCAACTTGCATAGAGGATAAAGCTCCAGAAGTCAACATCACATGTTTCGAGAAGTGAACCATTTGTGACACACATAAAAGCTGAAGGAAAGGACAGTTTCAAGTTTTATCTGTGAGTATCAGCTTCAGTGGAAATGCATTAACACTGTTTTAACAGAGGTAGAGGCCATTTACCAAAGTTCAATTAATTCACTACACGTTAGATAAGATAAGAATTTCAGTTATTTCTCTTACCTTTTCCTCCAGTTTTTTTGTAGCACCTTTCTTTGCATCTGTTTTTGACAGGGTACCTTCAGCTAGCCAGCATACCATGGCAAGAGAAAGGGATGCGCAGAGAAGTCTCATGGTGTTTTTCCCCAGGTCAAGTTTCTCTTCTCCTGAAAACATAAGGGTTCAAATCTGTGCGAACAAAGGAATATAACAGTTTCATTTGGTTTTCTTGTCTAAAAAAAGTCAAGACACTTTCTTATTTTGTCCCATTTAGAATCAGACTTATTAAGGCAGTGCTTCTGCTCTGGCAACAAAAGCAGTGCATTGTGAGAGATTACTTCTAGTCTCAAACACCTTTTTTGTCCCTTGTTTCAGTAGCTGTATCACAGACGAAGTGGGTTGGACCCTTCCAGCTTCCTTTTTAAGGATAACATTTTTTTCTGCTCCTACCTAGCCTGGTAAGTGTGTCATAAACTAATTAACAGATATATAAAAATATAGCTATATGCTTACAGATATGTGCCTTTACTGTAACAGCTGAGACCTTTGCTTCCAGTTCCTTGCCAAGCCACTGATACAGAAAATGAAAAAAAAATGAGGGGGGAGGGTGGGCATGCCCTTTTCATCTAGAAGAATAACTGTGACAGTTTGCCCTAGCTCCAGATAAAGGAACTGAGAATTAGGAGACAACAGTTCTGTTGTGTGTTCATCTATCACATCTTGTATCTGTAGGAAGACTTTAAAAAAAAAAAAGTCAACTACAGCCAAAGTTTGTTTTCCAAGAAGAAAACAGAAAAAAAAAAATATTTGGCATTTGGGGAACCAGGGTTCTAGATCTGTATCAAGCTGCTTCTCATAAATATGAGATCCTGATCGAGAAGAAAATTGGTTCTTTCCAATATTCCGAATTTTTGTTGAACTTAAAAAACTATCTTGCTTTTTATTCTACTCTACCACTCATTTTGAAGACCTACAAGCTCATTTCTACAAATCATATTTATAAGATTTGTTCTACTGGCACTGATAACAAGTGCTGCTCAAAGTTTGAGTACTTTGTTTCAAACTTTCAAAACATCAGGTGCAGATCCCACAACACGAGACTGAGCCTCTGAGTACTGTGGCAGAAGGAACCTTAAAGCTTCAAAGGAAATGTACTCAATGAAACAGACATGAAATCAACAACTCAACAGACTTGCTAGTATTTAGATGTGTCTGCCTTGGCAGTGAGATTTTAAAAACCGGAGGTATCTATTATAGGATTCAGGGATTCTGCAGGAAAAGAGAAGAATATTTGATTAGGCAACAAAGTAGAAGGATGATGGCAGAAGTGCTTGAAAAAAACAATGCCAGTATCACCAAAGAACATAAAAAACCTCCTGTACAAAATTATTTGAAGATTTTAGTCAAGTCTTTTATAAACTGCAAAATAAAAGCAGAAAGCCTTCTAATATTTCCTGGATCCATGGAGTGTGGTAAAAGCTGAATTGCTATAAAGCTTGAAATTCCTATTATGAATAATTAAGGTCTTATGCTTCTACTTTGACTTCAAGGTCACTGGAAACCCCCATGTTTTCCACATTCTCAAAAAATGAGACAAAGCAGGTTGCTTTTGATAGTATCTCCTATGTTCCATCTAGCTTGGCAAGATCTATAAACCATCACAGAGAGGAACAATTGAGAGCCTGAAGAGTCAATACAAGTCTTAACTATTTGGACAGGATATCAATTCTCCCAGAAGCTCGTATATATCGATTTGGAGGTGTTTGATTTCACTTTCAGAAACAATTAGCAACAGCATCACTTCCCTGAAAAGAAGATAATATCTAATAGCTGAAGAACAGAAGCTTAAAAAACCATCCCTGAACTCTAATTAGACATCAAAATGTGCTCATTTCCTTGACAGGATCATATCCATCTGTCAATTATTGTTAAGTCAACATCCACTCCTAGATTTATAAGAAGCACTGAGTCTGTGGCAAATTGGTTTCTGCTACTGACAGTCCCGTATAAACTCTTGGTTGGACACTTTTTTTAATAGTTTGTTCTTTAACAGCATCAATGAAAATAAAGTAGATGGGATCACTGTAACACAGAGGATGAATTGGTCAAACTTTAAATGCTCATTATGGATAATATATGCATGCATTTTGCAAGCTTTACAAAACTAAATCCTCATCAAACTTTTCTTCTATGAACTCTCTGCCATTTTTTAACATTACTCAAATTAGCTGAACTCAGAAGAACTGTCTGAGCTTGGCACTCTTTATCTCCTCTGTCACTGCAAAATGCAAACAGAATTGAAAACTGCCTCTATGTGCTTGTCCAACTGATACTATGGACAACTTAACGCTTAAAACATCTGACAAACTAATTTGGAGCCTAGGTTTCTCTCCTAGCCAGGTCACAAATTTTGCTTAACCCCACCTCCACATGAGGTAACATACTTTTGGAAAGCTGTTTTAAATTTATCTTAATTTTTAAAAGTAAAGCTAGCACAGATTTAGGCTGTCCGAAATAAGCAAGCAAAGAAATTAAATGGATGGTACACGGCACTGAGTCAATGTTTATAGTTTATTTATAAATAAGAAACTAGATTCTAACTACATTTGCAGAAAGAACCTGCATCACTTAGCAAAGGAAGGCCAGCAGACATTCTGCTGATGCGTTTTTAAATGAAAACAATAAAAGCGATACTGGGGAGTGAAGAGTGAGAATAAATCCGTTTCTAACCTGTGTAAACATTAAACCCTCCCCTCTTGTAAAGCGCTCCACCTTGGCGTTCAGAACTCCCTCCCACGCTCTGCCGACTCTCGAGATACCAGGGAGCCCGCACGCCTGCCATGGCATCA
>NW_005054312.1:9528828-9533010 GCF_000277835.1 Geospiza fortis
CCGGGCCCCACCGACACGGGCGCCACTGGGCTGGACTGGCCCGGGCCGGCCCGGCCGGACCCGGGACGCGGTGCTCTGGGGCTCACCAGTAGCTGAATAAAGGAATTGCTAATAATGGTGTGATTCTAAATTCCCATAAAGAGCCTCTTGGTTTAGCCCAAGCTATAGAAAATTGATATAGCTCCAGGTCTAGCCTGGAGAGGAGGGAGTTCAGGGGTGACCTTATCACTCTCTGCCGAAAAATAGGCTGTAGTCAGGTTGGGATCAGCCTCTTCTTACAGGCCACCAGCAACTCAAGAGGAAATGGCTTTAAGCTCTGCCAGGGGAGGTTCAGGTTGGACCTGGAGGTCCAACCGGGAGGAATTCCTTCACAGAAGGTGATAAGACATTCGGAGGGGCTGTCCAGATAGGTGGCAGAGTCACCGTCCCAGGAGGTGTGTAAGAAAAACTTAGAGCCATGGTCTAGTTGACATAGTGATGTTTGATCACAGGTTGGACTCGATGATCTCTGGGATCTTTTCACAACAGTTTCTGTGATTCTGAGAAATAGTGTAGGTAAATCAGGATCTGGGCTAAAATGCACACTCTGACCTGGAGGCAAAATGATCATATAGGTAATGCTGTGAAGAGTCTGCAGGCAGTACTGCTGACTCTGGGTGTGCAGAAAGGAGGGGTCAAATCTCTGATGGCTTTTAACAGACTCTAAATAAAAGATCGTGTTTATAATTGAGTTGTTAATTTTCTTCTGCTCTGACCTTCTACGGTTTGTGTTTTTGCATGCAGCATGGTTTGTGTTACCGCTATTTACTGCAGCAGAAGTTTTGGTATAACCCTGTTATTTCACAGGCTGCTTGCAGGGACTAAATACCCTATCAAAAGACTTGATTAAAAAATGGATGTGTTATACCATGACGTAGAGGCAAGGCCAGCATATCCTAGCAGTGCACTTCCCAACAGAAGCCTTCCTGTGGCCTGCTTTATCTCTTGGTTACAGTTTGGTGCAACCTCCTAGAAGCTGAACTGGAAGGTTGCCTTATCTGCTGAACTGCCCTCTTCTTTCATTCCCTCTTGTGTAATGAAGATCTTCATGAGCATTCTTCAGCACTGAAAAGAAAAATGGAAATATTTTTCCTCTGAACAAAAGTCTTGTCAGTGAACCAGGTGCATGGTCTTCTATACCCAGATCCATCCCAAATTTCTGTAAATTTAGAGTTTCATGTAGCCTAACTTTGTGTTTTCTAGTGTTGAAAGCAGCCCATCTGATACTCTGGCATGGCAGAAGGCATTGTGCTCTCTGTTACGGGATAATGAATGTTCAATATCAAGTGCAGAAACATGGTAGTGTGTGTGTGGTGGAGCCACAGATTCTCTTTAGTACTGAGTTCTTTTTGGTTCCAGTAATGGCTGGAATGATCATGAGGAGCAGAAGAAAACAATAACTGGTGAGATAAATATGAGAGAAGTAACAAAGGGAAAGGAACAATTCCTTTTTTGTAGTTCCCACAAATGGATCCTCACCAGCTGAAAAAACTCAGAATGGTGATAGTTTTATGAAGGTCAGTACAATTATTAAAGCCTTTGTACCCAAGTGCAATGAAATTCTGAAAAAAAAAATTTAAAGTAACTCCCATATAAAATGGGAAGGGGGGGACAAACACTGTGGATTTGTTAGCAAACAAATGTGATGCCAAACATTTTATGTAATAGGAAAATATTTATTGGCACCATCTCCCCTTTAATGCTGATTTTTCAGTAATTATAAATGTCTTAAATAATCATAATATCTTGGGATGGATAGAACCCCTTCTGGTTTTTTTTTTAGGCAGCCTGGTGTTTTATAGATGTTAGACTCAAACCAAAATTTTACAGAATTACCAATTCAGTGTGTTTGCAAAGGGTTGTGCCTGGTGCAAGCTCTGCGCTGAGTAACAGCTGGGATCATATTACAATGTTTCTTTCAGCCAGGATGCATCTAGAGACCATTACAGACTCTCTTTCCTCTGGATACCTATTATTCACATAAAATTTCTACCTTGTCCTTACCAAGACATGTGAAATGCACTACTAAGTTTTAAGTTACGAGGCAGTTAGGATAGACATGCCTACACATTGGTCCTGATTGCATGCCTTTGTTGAGGCAAAAAGAGAACTGGGTGAGTATAGTGAAGCCTCAAAAGCCAGTCAAATGAGGTTGACATAAAATAATCAGGGTATGTGTACTGCACACTGAGCCCCTTCAAATGAAACATTTAGCTGTATGTGGCAAAACTAGAGTCATGCACATGTGTTAACCACTTGGATATTTTCCCAGTTCTCAAGAAGAATTTGCAGCTCATGCTTAGCTTTGTACTGCCACAGCTATTCTGCTGGCAGTATTTAAGCCACTGCTGAAAAGGCAGTTGGATACCTGCATGACTTGCAGTATTGACAGGAATACAGCCAGACAGGACTGACAGACTGAGCCTTTAGGTGTCACTGTGCTCTTAGGAGTAGAAAATAGCTCATCATTTTGGCTAGCTCAAAAAAGCTTTCTTTTTTTTTTTCTGATCGCAGAAAAAGCCTCATTTGGTGACATGGGAAGATTTCATCTTCAAAGGTGCATGGAAATTATTATTAAGCATCAAAATCTATTTGTAAAGCTGTGACAAAGGAGAGCGCTCTTCATGGAAGCCTACAAATAATGTGAGTTGAATAATAGACTAATTGTGCACGACTGCCTGTAGTTGCACTTGGTCTATAAAATGGATCCAGGGACAAAGGGATAATTGCATGACTACCACATGCTGTTATCCTGCCTTTCTCATAGAGACTTGCACCACTAAAAAGTACTCATGTAACCATGTATCCTGAAAACACTCAGAATAGACCCTTGAGGTATACAGCCACTGTCAGACAGATGGCATCAAGTATTATGTAGATCTTTATGAGAGAAAAATGTATCATGAAATTAAAGGTACTGGAGCTTGATGAATCTAAAGATGCAAGGTCTAGACAAGGAGAATTAACCATGGGAGCAAACTATCCAGGGCAACAGTGAATTTGATTGTATCAGAGCAAGACTCAGTGCCTTTCTGGAAGATAGACCGTAGCTAAAAGCTAATATTGGGCTATGTTCACTGGTGTAAAAAACAACAACAACAAAAAAACCCAGATCAAATGAAATGGCTTGAAGTATGCTGAAATAGAGGTGAAATGACTGTTTGATCTCCAGTAGCCCTAAGCCCCATGATTCTACAAGTCATTATTCTCCACTAAGCATACTAATCCCTTGCATCATGACTGAAGCCCCCAGCACACTTTTGGCTAGGCAGTCTAGGCCAGTTTTGAGAACATTTGAACCTATTTTCGGCTGAAGATATTAAATGCTTTGCACAGTCCCACCTCTTTGGCATGTTTAAGACAGTTTAACCTTGAAATGTTTTCAGTCTTGGGAGTAGATGTGGTGTGGGACTGTGTCACTCTGCATGTTTACAGCCATCAGGAGGAACATTTGGCCCTGGATGTGTACGCCTGCATGCCCAGGAAGTCAGAGAGTGGGAGTCTCTACATGAACACAGAGCAACTGCGCCACTCACACAGCCGATGGCAGGCTCACAAGGGGGATCTGCCTAAGGATGGAGCTGCACACAGTAGCCTCCGGCCTTGTCAGTGCTCACAGGGTCTGTGCAGGATACGTGCAGTAGATCCCGTGCACTGTTTTGGAGTCCCTTTTGAGGAGGAGGATCAAGGCACAGGCTCCTGCAGTCCACCCTGTGGAAAGCACGTTCTTACAGACTATACCACTGAGAGTCTGTACCTTGCTCTTCACATTTTAAAATTAAGATTCCAGATCAACAGCCTGCTCAAAGCTTAAGTGATGAAGTGAAATTCTCCAGTATCTTGATCGGCCATCCCTCTCCTTCTCCCTCAGCAGTTACATCCTCTGAGGTGCCTGAGAAGCCCGGTATTTCACCTTCAAAAATCACCAAACTTCTCGGCCATTAGTGTCACGATGAGAGGAAGGGATTAGGCTGTTCCCGAGCAGGGGGCGTGCAGTGAATTCACCCACGGACACAGCGGCTGACGCTGCCCTGCCGCCCCTCACCTCGGCCCGGGCCCGTTTGCCCTCACGGGCGGTGACTGGAAATCGCGTCCCAGCAGCGTCACGGCCGATCCCCGGGGCCCAGCCTCCAGCTAGCCAGT
>NW_005054312.1:9533736-9552800 GCF_000277835.1 Geospiza fortis
CGGGGGGTCGGTGCCGCCGTTGTTGGCGATGCGCCGGAGCGGTGCCGGGGCGCGGGTGGGTGTGCGGCGGGGCAGGGAGAGGCGTCCTGGGCTCCTTCCAGATCCCTGAGCGGCTCTCGGTTCATCACGTCACTGATGGAAAACAGGCCTCTGTAGGCGCCTGAGAGCAGGGCCCTCAGTGCGTATGTCTAGGCTTGGTTTAAATTGGGTTGAAGATTCTGCTTTGGTGCAAATCAGCGCTTGGGATCAGTGTAATTAAAAATGGGATGGAGGGGGGTGCGAGTAAGTCCCCCCTCCCCCCTCCCCGAGAGATGTGGGGGAGCGTGTCCGTGAGTGTGCAGTGGGAGAGGAGGAGTACGAATCTGCTGCTGCTTGGTGTGGGGGGAAGGGGCATGTGTGGGGGCACACCTCAGTGCTCAGTCTTCCTTTTTGTCCGAGAATTGCATACAATAGTTTAATATTAATCAGAGTTAAAGATCTAAGTGTATGATGTGGCAGGAATTGCCTGGGGAAGGGCTAAGGTCGCTGTGGTTGGTGTGATGAAACAGCTCTATTTTGTCCACCTGTGTGTCTCTGTAGATCACTTGAGGCTATTTTAAAAGCAGTGGAGGAATGGCAGTAAGGTCTTCTCTCTAAAGATATAAACAGATTTGGAGAATTTTTTAATGCAAATTATGTTGTTCAGACTGGGCTTGCATTGGGATTATTTAACCACACTGGCTTGAAAAACTTCATATTGATGATTTCTAATAAAAAACCTGGCAAAGAAATTATACTGGTAAAATGAGACCATTTAAATGTAGTGTCTTTATAATCAGGTGATTTGGACATCGAGACGTGAACAAATTCAAGATTGGTAATCTTCCTTAGAGCAGAAGCTGTTTGAATGAGGGGGTTTTTCTTCCTCAAAACAGAGTTGCAGGTCCTTAGGTTGCTTTAGACTTCACTCTGGTGTGTGTAGAAGATAGCTTATAAAATGTGTAGCAGTTCCAGGTTACACAAATGCTCTTGTGCTTTGTCTAGTTGGCCTTATTGCTATTGCTATTTAGTGAACGTTTTCCAGTGTCCTGGTGTTCTGTGCAAGCTTCGTGTGTAACATAGTCCCACTTGGTGTCATAGCAGTTAAGACTTGTTAAGCACTTTTTAAGCTGTTGTATCTACCCAATAAATTTCACAATGATTTTTTAAATCATTGTTTTCATTGATTTAGCTAGAAACAGTATGACTTGATTCATCAGTGTTTCATGTCTCACAGTTGGTTAAATTTGTCCACGCTTGTTTTCAGTGGAATTTGCTGGAAGTAAATTCAAGAGAAGCATTCGGGCTCTGATGTTTGTAACATGTGTTCAGGGATGTGAAATAGCGAAATTTAATGTGATAGGATATAACAAATCAGGTACTTATTTCCCCACGAGGCTGTGTGGGAACAGAGCTGAAGCTGCCTTCGTCCATATGGGACAACAAACCTCTTATGCTCTAGTTATCTTCAGGAGACACAAAGATGTAACCGACTGGTGATACAAATAGAATGTTAACACTTTGACTCTTTAAACAAATAGTGGTATATCTCAAATGTTTTGTCTTTGTCCAGACAGATGTTTGGGAGCTCTAATTGCTTGTGTATCTTTCTTGTCTTCATAATGAAAAAAGTAGCAGCATCTTCTGAGCAACTGCAGAAGAGCTGGTATTCCCAGTAGTAGGTGATGTATGAAGCTTCCAAATAGCTGTGAATGGCATTTGAGCCTTTCCTGTAATGGAGCTCTGAGTGCTGCCAGCTAACCCTGGGCTAGCGTACACAGAGTAAGATTCACAAAAGTGCTTCCTGGAGTATTCACAGAAGTACTCTCTGGAGACTCTGGGCTTTGCAGGTACTGCTTTCGGCTGAAGCTCCCTCTTTGCCTCTTCAGTGAGGAGCTAGATGTTATCAAGAACAAAAAGTAGCAGCTGTTAGGTGAACAGCATCTTTTGACTAAGCAAAGAAAGCAAGTCTTCCTTTTCTGAGAACGGAGGGAAACTAGACCATGTGCAGCTCATGATCTCTATTTCTAGCCTTAAAATTGGACTAAATATCTGATAGTTGCAGTAACATGGAAAGTTCTGCTCGCATTCTTAATTTCAATCCAAATTTTGGCTTTGCTGGACTCTTGTATCTATTTTGAATACTGCCACAAAGGCTTGGCAGTTTTAGTTTGCCGATAGCCTTTCCAGATTATGAGTAATGGTGAAACATGGTGTGTATGGGGGGGTGTTTGCACAGATAAGGATTCTACATTGTAAATCTTGCTGAAAAATGAAAGTACAGTTGTGTGCTGACTGTGCTTGGATGGATGCACAGCATGTGACTTCAAATAATTCAAGTAAGCTAAACTTCTGGGGGGTACTTCTGTAAATTTTGACTGTTTACCTTTGGAAATGCTTGATCTCCTTACATCAAGATTTATTTTTTGGACATTGTGTCTGCAGCACTAAAGAATGCAGGATTCTCTTACAGGTTGGATATATTACTGATTTGTGAGTGATGCTTGTCTTGCTTATCTTTATACCAGTCTGTTACAGGGTTTGCATAAGTCTTACTTGATAGCAGTTTTCAGTGTTTACAACTGTAGCTGATTGTGAACAAGCAGTTCGCACTACCAGCCTGTCTTTAGTACTAAAAAGCTTGGTTGTCACTTCTGTGTTGTTTAGACATCTTTTTGGCACATGGTTTATCTATTAAACTTCTTGATTTTTGTCTTAAATACTTCTATGTCAGATGTATTTTTTAGAGCAGACTATTTTAAAGTACACTGATTTCTCAAATGTCTGTGATGTTTTTCATTGAAAACAGTCGGAATACTACTTGCAGCAGCAATTGTAAAATATTTCAAGGCTAAGAGAGGCTTCTTAGCACTTTGACTTTGCTCTAGTCTCTCTGAAGCTGTCATATTGAGTGTCTTCTTTCAAAATGAAATGTTCTTTATTCATACAAAGATCAAGTGAGTTTTTGAAGTATGATAATACAAGAAAATGAATTATCCTTCAGTTCCTTATAGCTCTCCAGAATTTTGTTTCAGGGCAGCTTCTTATTGTAGGCTCTGCCTTTTGCATATGGAGATCCTAGTGCAGATAGCAGATAAAAATATTTTTTAGAATATAACCCTTTTAGATATCTGTCAATTTGCCAGTAAATGCATGAACTTTTCTAAAGACTTGTTCATTTGGATTGTTTTGTAACATATATGAATTACTACAGTAAGTAGGTTTTTAGCTTATCTTTCATAGACACCAGAGAAGAGACAAGAAAACTACAGGTTGAAAGCCAAACTGCAGTACTTGATTAGGATAGCCCATTTAATGAGTGCTTGGTTGGTGTGACTGAGAAAATAGTTAGGTGTGGCTATGCTGTACAAAAGATTGTGGTGGAGTGGAGCTGAAAGTTCTGAACCCTGTGGTTTGGTGAAGTACTATCCAAATTTAGGAGTTCAGGTCAGAAAGAGTCCTTGTCACTGCATGGATTATGTGCCTCATGAACTAAAACCTAACAAGATCTGCATATGTTATAAGCATATGGATTCCTGCAAGAAATATTTATTCTTAAATAGTATGTTAAGTCTTTTCTTGTGTATGTACTGCAGAGCTGCTGAAGCAATTTGCTTATGCAAGATGGTGCTTTATAAACTCTCCAGCTGTCTTAGCTGACACACAGAGCATCAGGAGTCTGTTTTCATTTTTTGAGTACAGCTTTATGCTTATCTCACAATGAAATACTTTTAAGTCATTTGTCACTCAACCTATTCTGCTGCAGCACCAGTGCTCTCTGCTATTCACCCTGAAAACCAAGAAAGCTTGCTTTTCTCCTTTCATTTGCAGCCTGTAATGTCAAAATAGTTTCTATTATAGTAGTAAGTGTATTACTGGTAACCTCCTGCTCCACATTAAAATTGGGAAGCCAGTTCCTCTTAGGTTGATGAGATGTGTCTACACAGAGGCAAAAGCTGCTTTTGTCACAGGTTTGGAGGACAAGACAGTTCTTAATTTCCCTTGCTTGGTAACTGTCTTAACTTTTCAGTTTTGCCCCAGAAATTGGACAGGCAGAGGAAGGATTCCTGAGTTTGTTCTCCAAATGTTTATTGTATGTTTTCTTCCAAGTTACTGTTTCTTTTTCCTCTGGCCAAATTTTTTCCTTAAATACAATCCAACAAATATAATGAACAAAGGTCCATCTCTTCTCACAGGATTTAATGCATTAAATTTTCATTGTACTGGACAAGGGATAGTGTTCTGAAGCTGAACCTCCCAAAATGTGTCTTTGCTTCGCTGCATTGGGACTGGTGCATCAGGTTACAAATCAGCAAGTGGGCATTGAAAAAAGATGGTTCATTAAATTCATCATATGATGATCACCTGTTTGAGTGGATGGTAGGGTATGAAGTGCATTGCAGGTGTAGGTAGGAGGAGCATGTACATGGATTAAATGACTACATGGGTATGTATAGAGTTCTTTTTCTCTGTGAAAACAGCCACCCAGTGAAACAAACTTCACAGAGAGTGAGTTGAGTGCATACAGCTGGATTTAGGTACCTGTAAGTAATTATTATATGTCAGTAATCAGCTGTCACTGTGTTGGCTAAAGCTTCTGCGTTGCTCCTCTAAGGTGTGGGTTCTTGTTTGCATTGCATGTAGTGTTAAAGCAGGACTTGAAATACTTCTCTAGACAGAGACTTTTTTTACATGTATTCTTAGATTACTGACCTTTTTGAAGAAATTGAAGGCAAAGCATCTTGGTTTGCTCTCCTGTTGCTCCTTCAAGGCTGTGGCAGTGCATCTAATATGGTCAGTTTCTGGCCTGAAAAAACAGCCCTAAGAACATGCTATAATAAGCACTAAGTCTTGCATCACTTGCTACTATTTGCAGGAGAGTGCTTTAAGAAAAACACAATTAGCATGAGATTAGTCTGAGGAGGATCTCTAAAGCAAAACTGATGTTCTTCCCATGGCTTCTCTGTCTTGGCTTGTTCCTGGTCATTTCAAAGAGCTCTGAGGGGCTGGGATTTTTTTGTTAGTGTTTTTTTTAATGTTTGTTTAATTTGTGCATGTTTGGCTTAGAGGAGAGTAATGGAGGAGAGATAGTAAAGAGCTAGAATCTTTCATGTGACATCCAACCTCTCTATTAGATACCCTGGACTGATTAATTTGAAATCCTTTGGATAAAGACTGCCCATCAGGACTGATAAGAGGAAACCAAGGACTATTGGAGAGGCTATTACATATCTGCATTAGTTAATGAGCTCAAAAGTATTTTAGGGTTCCTGAAACAGTAGTTAAGAAGTGATAGCTAAACTAGGATAGGCCTCAAACTGTTCATCTTTTTGAACATGAAGTAAGGTAGAAGAGAGGCCACAGTGACTTGTAGTAAATCAGTGCTGATACTGCCTTATCTTGTTGAAAGGAGTGTAGCTCTACACTGTGAAAAGACTGGTCAAGGAAATGACTGCTTGGATGCTGCTCAGTCAAGGAAGGAGGAAGAACTCCTTTTGTACAAGCCTGACCCTGCACTTACTGTTTGCATATCTTCTCAGACTAAAGCTTCTCTTTTGATAGGAGTCAATGTTGTTTTGCCACCTGAACTGACAGATAGATGTTCTGTATGTCACTAAGTCACTTGGATATGAACTTCCAGTACACTTTCGGTTATTCTAGGCAAAGCTCTGGTCTTAAGCTAGACACTGTTACCTGGTTACTTCTCAAATTTTCTCATAACTTGTGGTGCTTAGTTAAGAGAAAATAGCCATGGTAAGCATCTAAAATCATTAAACTTTTATTAAATTGTTGCATTTTATTCCATCTGGATTGGAAAGCTGCTTTTGTGCTCTTATTTCTCTTCTCTTATGAGGACAAGGAGTTAATGGATTAGTGGATTACAGTAAAGCCTATGACTCCCTTCTGTTTCCTGAGAAGTGTTGTTACAGGGGCAAATCTCTAGTGGCATAGTGGAGGAAGAAGTCAGTTCTGTGGATAGTAGTTCACTTACTGTGCAGAATATTAGAAATGCCCTCTACATAAAGTTCTAAAATATCAGTAGGTCACTGGTCTCTGTCTTTAGATATCTAATCACAGCAGGATGTCCCAAGACACAACACTCCTAAACTGTCTTTGTGCCATTCATGATCTTCAACATGACAGGCACTTCTTTTCTTCTGATCAAACAGATCTTGTGGAAGGACAGCATGCACTCCTGTTTTTGTTTATAACAGGATGTTAGCACGTCAGTAAACAAAAAGCTTCTTGTTCTGCAGACTTGAACAGGTTGATGTGTGAACAAAAGTGAAGCTATACTAACTTTTTTTAAAGGTATCCAGTATTTTATTGTAGTCTCTCTGGATTAGTTGTGCAGTTTGTAAACAATTGCACCAACAAGCTCCTTCAGACTCAGATAGAGGTGGAGCTTGCACCTCTATTGTAGCCTAGATAGTTTAACCAAATGAAGGAATTTATGTAGACAGACTGACAATGTGAGGATGAGCAAGCAGACCACTTTAATGTATTGCTATGCAACCTGTCTGCCTTTCTTTTGCCCTCTTCCCTGCTGTGCTGAAGAGCCAGCTGAGAGATTAGGGAGAGCTGGAGGATGGATTTGGTGGTTTACTTCATTAAGATCATGATCTGCATAGCAAATGGCTAATCTGTCCTCTTGTGCTGTAATATGAGTATCTGTCCTGCTGGCAGGTAAAAGTAATGGTTTAATTTACTGGTATGAGCAAGTAAAAAAGCTCTTTCACAGAGGCAAAAATGGAGGCACTGATTACCTTTATGTGCATGTTTTCCTCTATCTCTACCATTTTTACAGTGGAGATGCTATTATTTGTTTTGATTTTCCATCTTTCAGCCAGTTTCTTTCTGTGTTCCCTGACAGCAAGGTTCAAGAATGCAGTGTAGTCTTTGCATCATGCTTGCAGGCTGTTTTAGCAGTAGAAAAGGCAAGTGGGTCATTTGATTGCTTTATGCCAACTGAAGTGTGTTTAGACAGTGAATGGGTGAACTTGTTCTATACCTGGTCATGTCTTCTGCTGGCACTATCACTTGTGGCAAAGCTGGTATGATTTAGCCTTAGCCCTAGCCTTAGCCTAGACTTGGCCTATGATTTAGCCTTAGCCCTAGCCTTAGCCTAGACTTTTGGTTGTTAGGCTCCCAAACTGACTTGCAGCAATACAAGGTAGTAGCAGGTATGTGTGTGCTGGGATGAGAGCAGTGGTTAGGAACTATCTGTAGCTGTCTCTTAAGAAGCATAGCCTTGAATCAAACTGACTCTCAAACTATCAATGTTTTGCTCAAGGGAAGCTGGGTAGCAGTTTGGCTGTGCTGTCTCTCCCACCGAAGTGGCCAATCAGCTTAGATGCTCCTAATGTAGAGGCTAAGGAAAACATAAGCAGAAACATTCTTACCATTGGAAAACACTGAGTCACAGCTCTCAGGGAAGATGTCTAACATCACCTTTGAAACTGAGAATTTATCTTTTGTGTGAGAATTTAAATGTTCTTCCTAAGTAAGTTTTCCTAGCCATTGAGGAATTCAGAGAGGTTCCTGCTCTTAACCTTGGTAGAATTTGTATTCTCTTTCTTAAGCAGAAAAGTAGACTTGTCCTCTCTTCAAGGCCTGTTTGATAATTGAATGTGAACAGAGTTCATGTTATATTAGACCTATGATAGTGCCACAAAGTCACTTAGACTACTACTGGCCTTCAAGAAGCATGACAGAATTGTGGCAGGCTTTTTCCTTGTGCAAAAAGAGCTCCTATCCTCTGCTTTGTAGTTCATGCCAGCTGAACTATAGTTGTGCATCTGTAATCATAAATTGTCAGATGGCCATAGGGCAGGTAAGGCCAAGAGTGTATCAGTTCTCACCTGTATGTAAATTCAAAACAAGTTATTGTCTGGGCTTAATTACACTGACTGCTGGCCTTAAGCAGATTGGAGCCAGATGAGTACTGGGAACAACTAAACTTTTGTGATTTATTTATTTGTTGCCTCAGATGTTGACAGTATGCCTGTGTTGCAAGGCCTTGCCTGCAGAAATCTACTCTGCTCAGTATTTGTGTAGCTGCTGATAGAAAAAAATGCTTCTTTCTTCCTTTGGGAAATGAATGTATGTATAGGCTTGGTCAGAAGTATATCAAGTGGTTTGTATGAAAGTTAAGAACTAGTAGCAGTTCTAGTTAGCACAGGTGGGTTGTATGCCTCAAACTTGCCTTTAACAATCTGCAGTTAGTATAGCAACAGGTTAATCCTGATGGAGCAGGTCACTGTCTGAGTGAGCCAAAGCAACCCACTAATTCTAACCTTGAAGCCCTTCCTTAACCTTGCAATCCTGCTGCCAGGTTACTGTTAAGATATGTCAGGTTTTTTTCAAATGAATGGACTCAACAAACCCCTTTCCTGTAACCTCTGTTTTCTCATTCTTTAGGTTGTAATGCAGAGCTCTGAACAGAGGAATGGAGGTGTGTTTGTGCAGTACCGAAATGCTGACTGTAGCCTGGATTACTGGGAAATACAAGAATAGTAGTTGGTTCTTTGATGAGCTGCGTGACTTACGATGTTCCCTACTCTATCTTTGTTAAACAAGATGGTAATTAAAGATAATACTGCTCTGCAGACTAAATTTACCTTCTGTAATGAAGGCAGTAGGCAGTATGATGGAGTCTGAACCCTGACAAACTGCCAAATATGAAGTAATCGCCCATAAGCACCTTGGACTGTGTTGTGGCTGGGTACCTGTGTGCTCAGTACCCATCTTGGAGATGATGAGCAGCACTCATGCAGTAGGGCTGTAAGGCTACAAACACTACATGTCTTTGCTGGAAAACAGCAACCAAAGCTTACTGACTTGCAGATATTTAATGGTAGTCTGTTAAAATGGTAAAAGTCTGAGTAAGTGAAAGTGAGAAGGATACGGCCTGAACTCATATGGAACATAATCTTCTTGTGCTCTGGCTTAACTACTGTCCTACCCAGCAGTCTGTATATATGACGTGACCTTTATTAAAACCTCTCCAAGCTGAATATGTGGTTACAGAACATTTTGTTGGTATACAGCTCTGATAATTTCATGAGACTGGGGCCTGGGTAAGAGCCTGAAAGTGTGGTAGAGCAATTGCCTTTGTTAGCTCTGAAGTGTAAGCCTTTATTCCTGCAGCATAGCACTCCTTCAGCTGTCATCATCTGTCTTTTTACTGTCCTAAAGACTACTTGAGTGTTTCTAGTGATGGTAGAAATAAAATATGCATATAGAAATTATTCAGTGAGTGCTGGCAAGTCACAGTAATGTGATGAAAACTTCAGTTAATCAAACACATTTTAACAGTGCCCTTCCACACTTAGTGGGACAGAAGATGTAGCTAGAAATTGGTTCTTTTTTTATGATACTTCTATTTTCTTTTGTCCTTTATAATGGAAGCAGCCTTCCACTGTGAGGTTTTGTTCTGCTTTGTCATCCTCTAATATAAGCAGTTAATTGTGTTTGAATAAGGTTACCATACAATATAAACTGCTGGAGTTGAGGAAATTTGGGGTTAGATGCTTCAGCCTGGTTTTAACTTGTCATTTGTCCTCAGCATTGTGTGATTGCCCTCAGTGACATTTAACACTTGGTATGCTGGTGCTGTTCTTTAAAACTACAATTTCAGGCTTGCATAGGCTGTAATTAGTAATAAGGTGAAAACTTAATTGTTTAAATGTGAACTCCAATATATGAGTTAAAACTTTTTATCACCTGCTAATTGCTATGCTGTTTATGTTTGGTCATAGTCTGGATGAGATCATATACTGCCTTCAAAATAGAACAGCCTGAAGAAATTATTTGAAAAAGACTTCTGTTCATATGCTAAGTGAGATTTAAAATTTGAGATGATAAACCTTCAGATGATGTGAGTCTGGGTGTTCCTGTCATCTCACTGCTACAGCTCTGTGCATGGGGGTGGGATTTCCATGTTTGTGTTGCTGAGCCTGCAGACTATTTCTACAAAAGGTGCTGACTTCACAAATTCCTGAAGTATTTTAGTCAGGCTTTGCTTAATGGTCTGTTGTTTACTTAGGACACAAAGAACCCAATTCCTAGCAGTAACTCATAATCTGTGAGTGTAGCAGGTAAATAATGCTGCTTGAAAGGCTTGCTTGGGAGGTTTTGGTGGTTTTAAAAAAGTAAAAGATGGCCTTGGTTTCATCTTGGGTTAAGAAAAGCCAGCTGATATGTTTTCCTTTCCTCACACTATTTTTAACATTTTAAAATTGTGATTATTACCACACTTGCTGAGGTTAGAGAAACAATTGCCAATAATTCAAAGTAAATATTGCAATTCACTTCCCTTACAAACATAGGTTAAAGATACAGAGTAAAGACCTAGTTTCTAAATTTAAAAACTCAGGCTAGCAATGTCCCAGACTGAGCTCTATATTCTCTGCCCTGTTAATGTAAATGAAGTACAAAATCTCCAGACTCTGTGGTTATGTCTTAATGAGATGTGCTCTTCCCATGTTAAAGGGGAAAATAAGCTAATAGCCTTAGGAGATTTAATTTTTCATCAGAAGCAGATTTATGGCTGAAAATAAGGGAGGTGTTTTCAAGTCTTTAGAAATAAATACTTACAAAATTGGAGTGTTGTTTATTTACATAAACATTTGCACCCTTTTGGGGTATGTTACTGTGGCCCCTGTTCTCAGAGGGTGGGACCCCAGAGCAAAGACTTGCTTCAGTGTAGTAATGAACTCCTAATGCTGGCAAGTGCCCTAGAAGCAAACATTTGAGTATCTCTGCTGTGTGCTCAGGACAAATAATCCAATTAAGACAAATCTAAAATCTATAAAGGAAGACACTTCAGGTCTTAGATTGTACAACTTGCTGCTCATTTATACAATAAATAGCTGGTTTTAAAGTAGTAACACTTTCTTTAGATTGACAAGTTAAATTAGAACAAAACTCATGTGTTGCATAATATATTAATGAAAACTGGTTAGACTTTGTGATTCCAGCAGATGCATCTTTATAAAGGGAGGGAACTATACTGTGTTCTCTAGCTTTGTCATTCTAGAAGTTAATTGGAATTTCTAGGTCAAATTGAAACTGTGGACATTATCTTCTGCTTTATCTGGAAATCAAGGTGTATACAGATAGCAACTACAGTTTGTTTCAGAACGGGAATTGTAAATGATTGAGCTCTGAAGTTGTGAGTTGTTTTTTGCCCTGTGGAGTGCCTGCCAAGGCACCCTGCACTTTTAAGACTTTTGAGCAGCAGCCTTTACAAAACACTGCTGTAGAATGGAAAAATTGCATTTGAAATGAATATGTGGGGTCTGTAGGTAATTTGTTAGAAGGACAAGGCAAACTGAAGTAGTTGCTTCTATAGTGGGCCTAATATTTCTGTTTGTACAGTGTGCTGTGGCTGCTCTCTTGTGTTGTGTCTGTTGTGGCCATTGTTAGAGGCAGATTAATACAAACCCAGTTTCTGCATCTTATGCAAGAGTTGGTTTCAGAAGTGCCTAACTTCAGTTTATTTTTTTGAGTCTAAGTCAAGAAATTACAAAACCTAGATTCATTTGTACTTGGCAAGGGATTCCTGTATACTTTGCTCTTAAAACTATCCTAAGGCACTTGTTTCCTTGAGTTACTTAGTCACCTTTTATAGGGCCTGCTGTAAATTCCTCAAAGGAGTAGTAAAGGGAGGATTAACAATCCTAGGATGACACCAGTTTTTGGACATGCAAATGTAGTGGGATATTTAAATACTGTGAGATGTTCCTGTTGAAGAAAGGGGTGAGATTGGAGGTGCTTTGGAATCCTGGTCATGCTCTATACTTCAAGCCTTGTCACATCCCCTACTTGCACATTCATAGCTGTAGCTGTGATCCCAGTGTGTGGGGAAGTGTGTGGTGTGAACACAGGGCATGTGATCCCCACGACTCATAAAGTTGGACTAATTTGAATCAGGGCTAGGAGACTTTTACTCATAACCTTGTAGCAAATATATGTGATGAAGAGGGAAGGAAGCTGTCATTTTTCTGCTGCTAGTTGATGTTTGGAAAATGGACAAAAGTTTTAGACTTGAATAGGTACAGGTCTGAATTAACTACAGAACTAAATGGCCAGATCTGCATTGCTGAAGTGTACTTCACTTGCTTCCCTGAATGACAGGCCGCTGATCACAATGCCCGAGCTGGCTGTTTTACCCTTCTGTGCTCCTACTCATGTAGGAGACAATGAACCCAGATGTCTGTACAATCTCAGTCACCAAAAACTAAAATGCTAAAGAGTAATAAGCTGTTTCGGTTTGGACAATGCGAATATTACTTGAATAAGTTTGCATTATCACAATTTAAACTGCAGCTGTTTCTCTATGTAACTTGAATTGGTACTAGAAATCCCAATACCTATTCTTGAAATCAAAATTGATATGAAATACTGATGGTGCTGAGAAGCATAAGCTTGCCAAGTCATCTAATAAAGTGTGAATTTTAAGTATTTCTGGTTTTCAAATGGCTTTCATGAGGTACATTGAAAGTCTGAACTTGTATCCTAACTGTGTGAGGTCTTGAGCCTTTGGACTCCTTGTGAGTTTACTGTGTTTCCTCTTCAGAGTGTTAAGAATGTTTTTAAAGCTGTTGAACTGGATGACTGTTCAACAGAGAAATAATAAATTGGCTTGTCCGTAAGGTGAGAAATAACCTGAGCTGCTTGTTTATAAGATTGTGCTTAGGAGACTCACTTCTTCAAAGCACTGTCAACTTAGTAATCACATAGGAAGTAAAATTCACTTTTCTCTGGGCAGTTTCAGGAACAGAAAAACTGGAGCATTTGTGAAAGTCAGTAGCAGTGGCATCTCAGGTTATATGCAAGTGACACTGTCTAAAGTCTGCAAAGCTTCTTGAAACAGGGAGGTCCTTAGGAGCTTCTCAAATTCCTGTACAAAGTGCTGCTTAAGTTACCTCTGTTTGCCTTCAGTTCCAGTGATGGAAATGGAGAGTTATAACTCCTCCTATTGTTTGTATGTTCACAAATGAATGTTTCTGTTTGGGTGAAAAGATGCTTCGGGTGGCAGAGGGATGTCCAAAGCATTGTGTCCTGATACGTGTTCTTTTCATTTCAGGCAAAAGTAAAGAGGCAGAAATAAAGAGGATAAATAAAGAACTAGCAAACATTCGGTCAAAATTTAAAGGTAAGTGACTTGACCATACTATACTATATATATTTCCATAAGACTTTCTTTTATGGGGTTTTGCTTTTACATGCTTGGACATCTTTTGTCAACTGCTGACTCAAGCAAAATGCTGGAGTAGTCTATTAGAATTACTGATGGAAATGTTCTCTTAACTCTAGAACCTTCTGACAGTCCCTGTGATTCTTGGCCATAACAGAAGCAAATTTCCTCCTCTATCAAAGAATTGAGCTACTGGTCAAAAACTATTTCTAATACTTTCCCTCCTAACCACGTGACTGCTCAGCTTGTTTGTTTCCAGAAAGCTGCGAGGCTGTGAATAGTTTGAAGTAAGATGGATGGATATGATTATTTCCAGTAAAACAGCATCTGTTTAAGCTTTTCTTCCTTCCTCCCTCTTCAGCCCTGAGCCTTTTATGGAAGTAATGGGTTAGGCTGTCTTCTAGCAGAATTAAATTAAAATGTGTAGTTGCTGAAGCTATACATCTTGACCACAAGCAACAGCAGTACAAATTATTCATATGAAACAAAGTATATGCAGTAACTAATTTCAAGAGGCAGCAATTAACTTTTAAACAACACAAGGTAAAACTCATGCTGTTAGCTGTATTCAAGTTGTGTATGTGATTTCAAAGTTTAAAGATTCTGAGGGGTTGTTGGGATGTTTTTAAATAGAATTATAACAGTTGTGGCTGTGGCAGCTTTTGTTTAAATAGTTCTGGGGCAGTGTGTGTAGTTAGATACGGTATTGCAATGTGGAGATCATAAGTGTGCCTTCAGAATCTGCTGGATTTGTAGTAATTCATTTACCACAAATGAACTGGCTATCCTGGCTTAGAGTAGCATATCTGTTTGGTATACTCGATGCATTAACAAATAACTGAACAAAGTTCCTGAACTTTGTATGATCTGTGGCTATATTTTAAGTAGTATGTCTCTTAAAGGTGTACAAAGACCTGTAGACCTTTAGAAACCTGAGTGTCATCAACAGCTTAGAAGGGAAGAGTTAACCACAATGCCAGACACTTAAGAAATTCTTCAAAATTAAAAGCCATCACATGCCTCTTTGTTTACATTTTTTTCTTAGAAAAATAGGTAAAAGTACATGAACAGTTAATTCTTCTCTGCTTACTCATGATCAGGGGTCAAATTATCATAGGAATCTCTGGCTATGTAGAAATATAAATCAGGCAGTGTTCAGAGAATAGAGGTGCTTTCAGCAAAGTAGTGTCACAACTTTAGCCTGCATACCTTATGTAGCATCCTTTAAGCACTATTTAAATAGTTTTGAATAAAGGTCAGTATATGCTCATTCAGTAGCTTGAGTGGAAGATGGCTAAACCTTCTTGTAGCTGATCTTCATTATGGTTTCTTACTATATCTGTATGGATTTTGAGTGGAAAATTTTAATTACCTGAAGACAGTAACTTGATGAAGCCTGAGCAAAAACGTGTATGTCACAATTTGTAAAAAGTTGTGTTTAGACAACTTGTTGTGTAACTGCTTGAGGCCATGAGAGTGAGGAGCTGATAGCTGTGTTATCTTTCTGCTGCAGGAGTCCCTCATGGACTTCATGCTTTGTGGTTCTTCCTTGCAGAATGGTTATATAAAAATTAAGAGACCTTCATATGCATTTTACTCTTAGTTTAAATGGCAATTACTCAGTTTAGCCTAGTTTCTTTTGATGCAGCTCTGACCTGAAAATGTTTTTAAATAGTTTGGATTAAGACAAATGTGTAATTGTGAACTTAAGATGAAGTCCCTTGTTAAATAACTGTGGTGAATACCGGTGCCCTGAGTTAGTGGTCCTTCCTGGCCAAAGATGCAGCTTTTGGACTGGCTCCATGGCTGTAATCAGGGAAAGGTCCAAGAAACAAGACGTTTTGACAGAGAAGTTCTTGCATGACACTAGTGTAGGAGTCTGGTCTTCCTCGGGGCCTTCAGCACACAGTGTTGCATTACCTGGATGCCCATCCCATGTAACTTGCAAGGTGTATTCTTACACTGTTGCAGACAGAGCCTCAATATTTCTACCTTTGTTTTAGCATGCAAGTAGCTGTCAAGCCTGATACCTGCCTTACCTTTGGGTAACTTGTTGTTGAAAGTACTCTTGTATTTAACAAGTTGGGATAAGGTTTCACATCTCTGCACAAGCAATACTTTCCTTGGAAACAGATGGAATTTGTGCTATGGCTTTGGGTTCTGATCCAGCTTTTGTGCACCAAACTCAGCAAGAATTTAGAATCTCTGTACTTAAGGTGACTGTGTCTCTTGTCTAAGCATGAGGAAGCTCCATTGCTGAGGTCACTGTGTCCTTGACAGTTGCTTTAAGTGCTTCTGCATTAACTGAGATAAGAAGAATGTACTAGAGAGAAGCTACACTAGTGTGATAAAGGAGAAGCTGTAGGAGTAGAGTGTGCCGAGATGCTATTCCTTCTGTTTTACATGTTCAGACTGTAAGCTGATTTTGCTCCCATGCTTGAACCAAACTAGAAGTCTCAGTGTTAGAGCAGTAACTGCTTTGGGAGTGAAAAAAGTTTATTAAATTGTTGTGTCACTTTGCTCTCTCAAACCATAATTTGTGTATTAATGAAGCTATCCACAAATCTGTAAGCTGTTTCCGTGGTCAGAGGAACTTTGTTCTCTGCCTGATTCAGGCTTGTTCTTTTTTTCCTGCTCTGGCATTAGAATTTAGTTTTGTTCTGATTGCTTAGTAGGGTTTGTGTTACAAGAGTGGCTGCTAGATTTCAGACATGCTTGTGTATCTTCTTTTTGGCTTGTGCAGAAGTACCCCAATGTGAGTTGTTAATTGTTGCTTTTTTTTTGTTTCTTTTTTTTTTTCTTTTGCTGACTTGGTTTTCCATATTTGAGCAAATCTTCTCTATTATCCCAAAATACACAGTAACCCTTTGGAGGAGGTTAAGATAAGGCTCTAAGTAGCTGTTTTAAACTGAAGCTGTGTAACTGTGAACTCAGTAAATTGCTTTCCTGGCAGGCTGTGAAAGCACAGGCTTTATATTTAAGATGGGCCTGCTTAGTCATGCTGTCTTTGATCCGTGTGGAGGCAATTGCACAATGAAATCATAGTGTCTTCAGTGACAAACTGAATTGTTGGAAGTAAAATCAGGCTTCAAATATGACAAGTATGAGTTGTAGGGCTGATCTTTTTTCTGATGCTAGTAGTATGGTAAATAAATACTAGTTTATGGATTTGTATGGGTTGTTCAGCACAATTATTCAGCATTTGATGTAGAGGGCTTGGACTGTCACCCCTACAGAAATACAGATCTTGTCTCAAAGTATAGCTACATTCATAAAAATCAAATTCAGTCCTGTTAGCCTCTAAGCTAGTAATAGCCTTCTGATACAGTATATCCCTGGATTGCTGCCAACTGCATGAACAGAGGTCCCTGTAGGAAGGAAGCAAAGAAACAGTGTTGTCCATTCTGTTTTGCAAAAGGCATTATTGTGGTTTCAAAAGCTGTGATTTTAAGGCCATGTGAAAGCTAGTGAGATTAGACTTGTCAGGCTTCCTTATCTACCCCCAGTGAACATCTCAAGGACTAAACTGTTTTTCCTGGACCCCTCTTGCTGGTAGCAGGCTCAGTAGCAGTGCAGCACACTGGCTTTTCAGTACACTGAGTTAGCTTGAAAACCAGGTGCTGTTCTTTAACTTATATTCCAATCTAGAGCTGGAAGCTGCTGCCTGAGAACCAAAAGGTCTTAAAATACTTTCTTGCCTTACTTCTTTTCAGGGGGCTGTGTGGTAGATATGTATGAGCAAGGAAAATCAAAACTTCTGGTTCAAATGCTAGGGAGGTTATACATAGAAATTTGGAAATAGTAATTATTTCTTAATAGTACTCATTGTTAATCAGCTGTTAATAATTTCTTTCTTAGCCAAATAACTAATAAAATTTTCAGGAAAAGCAAGTAGCCTTTGAAATGCCCACTGTGCTGAAAACCTGCTGACATGTATTGTGAATCCTTCCTGTTTCTGCTGACTTGATTTGCAGCACTTGCAAATGTTCCCAAAAGCATTTGAAAATGAGCTGAGTTAAAAGAAATGATTGTGTATTGCAATAAAGATAACAGAACATGTGACATTTCCTTCTGCTCTTGTTCAGATGTTTGCTTGGGACTGGGGGAAGCTGTACTATTTTGGCACATACTTAAGCAATGAGACTTGTTAGTAATGTTTAAAATAGAACCTTTAGAACTCTCCATAAATGTGACATGGAAGCGAGTGGAATAGTTAAAATTTCAATAAGAATCAGAGTCACGGACTTCTTCAAAAGACAGCTGGAGTTAGACAACTACTGTGAGACCTTTGACTGAAGTTCTCTTTTTTCAAATTCTCAGATAATTAAATAATTAAAAATTTTAAAACCCCTGATATTCTGTTATTGCTGGGAACTAATAAGACTTTGAGGAAGAGCTGTAGGAAGCTAACTTGGCCTAGTTTATAAACCTGCCTGAGAACTCTCACATTGCCTTCACTTCTGTATACAAGGAACAGGAGCTTTTGAAAGCAGTCAGTGTAGCATTTTTTCTGTCTTTGGAAAAGGTGTTTCAGGTACCAATTTTACAATATTTTTCTTTGATACCACATGGTGGAGAAGGAAGCTGCTTGTTAGTAGGATGGTGATATGTTTTGTGCTTGATTCCATGGTGTAGCTTCTATCAAAAATTCTTCAAATACCCTGAGATCCAAGGACCTTGCTAATCTGAGCTCTTAAAATACTGGGATCTTGGAAGGATGTAATGTTTTAAATAGCTGGGTCCTAAACCTAAAAAAGGAATTGCTAAACTCTGACAAATAGTTTGTTGTGCAAGTTGATGTGGTTCAAAGTATACATATTTTCATCCTTTATGTTCTTCATTAAGCAATTGGGTTGCAGTGTTCTGTACTCCCCTTTCCTTTCTGGTATCGCAAAGTCAACACCAGTCATTTGAGAATATAAGAGATTAGATTTAATACTTGTAACCTTTGTATATTCCTGGTGGATTGTACACTGACAGGCAGCTGCAGTTCAGCCTCTTGGCCTTCTGGGAGTTTGGTCTTGGAGACTGGTTGGGGTGTCTTCACTTGTGGTGATGTTGATGTGAAAGCTACTTTCTGATATCTTTTGGTGTATCTGAATCTCAGAGAAGCAACTCATGATATTAATGCTATCCAATAATTACAGTAACTCCTCAGTTATGTAGAGCTTGGCCACTAGAGTTAGACTGACTAAAATGGATTCAGCTTATTTAGTGCTCCCTTCTGTGAGTCACAGTAATATGGCAAGAGCATCACCTCTTCCTTTCATCAATCCCCCTAGAACAGCTGGCTTGTCAGGAGTTAGAGTGGTTTTTGTTGCTAGGTAATGTAAAGACCCACTGGTTTGTTCACTGGTTATTTCTTTTCCTTCTGGATCTCATGTAAATGACCAATTAAAATCAAATCTTAAGAGTTTGTAGAAACTCTTCCTAAGCAGCTGAAAAAATACTAGTAAACTAAAGCTGTCACTGCCTTTCCTGTGTTTTGTTTTTGGGTTTTGTTTTCCTTGCTTCTCCTAAGGAAAGGTATCTTTGATCTGCATCTCCTTGCCATGGTGGGATAGGAAGAAGGTTCTGCTCTTGAGTGCCATTTCATTGGGAAAATAGTACAACAGGAAGTATTTATGCAGAATACTCCGTTGTTGCTTACACTATAGTTTGGAGGTCACAGCAGATAAGCAGACATGGTGAATTATCTTCTCTTTCCTCTGGCCATATTGCTTCCAAAGAAGGGGAAAAAATATATTTCCTACTGGATGTTTTCCTCTGGTTCATCTAACAGTAATTCTGATGTCTAGGAGAACAAAATTCCCTACATTTGTTTGCTGACAGAGCAGGGAAA
>NW_005054312.1:9552810-9593146 GCF_000277835.1 Geospiza fortis
GACAGCTTTCTGCGGAGCTGCCTGTTGTCAGAGGATGCTCACAGGATCCAGTACAGCAGAATTTCACTGCTGTGGGTATCTTCAGTAGTGCTGCCTCCTGTATTGAAGTGAAATGTGACATATATTGGCTTCTGCAGTATGGCCCTGAAGATGACTCCTTATTTGCACGATGTAAAAATAGCTTTAAGGTGAAGCTTTTTAATGGCAACTGATGCAGTGTCTGTGCCAGTTTAAAAAAATCAATGGGTGCCTAAAAACCCAAATTAGAAGGGTATCATTGTCTGAATTGAAATAGCAGTGTTTGCTTAAATTGATCTCAGTTGAAATAAGATTAAATAGAATAATTTTTTAGGGTCAGAATAGAAAGCAACCCCCAAAATGCAGCTTGTAAACATAACCTTTTAGCATTGTGTACTTCAGTGGGCCAGTATGCTTTCTGTTGGTTCACTGTTACATGTCTTCACACATAGATGGTAGTCTTCATTCCTTCACTAACTGTAAGTTTAGTAGTGGTAAAGTTTCCTTGGTTTTTATCCAGTCTGTGAATGTAATGTGAAATCCAGGGGAGCTGTAGATTCATGTGGCCTGGCAAATTTAATATGCCTCTGTGTCAGTTCATGAGAAGGAAGAAGGAGCAACTTCTGTACTATTAAGATTCTTTTTAAACTTCAGATTTATGTAACAGACAGCTAAATATGAAATAAAAAGGCAGCTTAGAGCTTTTATTGGCAAGGGCAATGAGTAAGGGATATCTTATTGAAGCTTTAGTGTATGCAGTGCTGTTGCTGGCTGAGCTTGCCCGTCACCAAGAAATACACATTTGATGTGACAGATCAGTTATTGCAGGCCCAGAATGCTGAGGTGAAGGAGCTTATATAGTCTGTTAGGCAGCAGTATATATCAGAGTTTTGCTACCCAGCAGTCAGTCTTGCCTGATTTACTGGATACCCCTTTATTTCCTGATTTGAGATAAGGAGGGAATGTAGCACAGAAAGTGTTATTTTCATAGGTAGCTCCTCCCTTCAGGAAAAGCAATGGTCTCCTGATGAACTGGAAGCTGCACTGCTCCATGTTGCTTCTGCAAGCTTCTAAAATCAGCAGTACTGCAACATATGGCCAAACCTATTTAGAGTGCATTTTTCTTCTGAAACTGGAACACTTGTGAAAACTTTCATTTTACAAAAGCTGTAAAATTCTCATGATACTCTCATTTCATGTATTTCTTCCAGTCTTTGGAATAGACCATTGTCACATGAGCTTTGTAAAACAGCTTGCTGAGGTTTTTTTTGTTGCTACTGAGTTCTCTAAATTGGTGAACTTGGAAAAGTACATTAACACTTTTACTGAGATAAAGGTTTGATAATTGGTTTCAGAGGAGAACATATATGGAAGACATGAATGTTCTTAACCGAAGCGGGAAAATCAAAATGGAGCGAGCATGGATGTGCTGCCTCTTAGTAGGAACATACTCTAAGGACACTGCAGGATAATTCAAGGACTAGATGACAGCATTTTTTCCTGACCATCCTTTCATCACCATCCTTTAGGATATAGATAATGGTAGATGGAATTATCACTAAGTAACCAAGGTAAAAGCTCAACATAGACTTAATTGTTTGTTTCCTTGCTTTTCAGGTGACAAGGCTCTGGATGGTTACAGTAAGAAAAAATATGTCTGCAAACTGCTCTTCATCTTTCTGCTGGGGCATGACATTGACTTTGGTCACATGGAAGCTGTAAACCTGCTCAGTTCCAATAGATATACAGAGAAACAAATCGTGAGTAACTTGAGCTCTAAAAAAGATAAACTGGTCTGTCTGATATCCTGCCTCAGCTGTGGAGTCTATAAAGAATTTTGCTTCATTCCCCCTGCCCTGGCTTAAAGCCTTATTTTGGCTCTAGGAGTGATTCTGAAATCTAAATACTTTTGTACACAGGGAGTCTTGAACTAGTTGCAAAAAATGTGCATTCTATATAAAATTATTAGTCTTATTAAGAAACTGCCTTGAGTCATGCATTAAAAGGTAAGTACCTTTTAATTTTCCAAATGTCTCTTTCCATCTCCCTAGGTAAGGCTGTATTTATCAGTTGCATGTAACTTATTAGTATTTGAATAATAAGCCAAAATCTTGATTGGTCCCCATCCATCTAAAATGATCATTTGAGTATATGCCAGAATAGACTGAGAAGACACTTAAAACCAGATAATTAGGGTAACAGTGAACTTACTCAGTTTTGTTTAATTCACTTAATCTTTCTAGCCTTCGCTCTGTCTAAATGCCCAGTTCTGCCCATATGAAATTGGAGAGAAGTGTATGTGTCAAAGAAATAATAGTTCCTGTTAATGCCACAATAAATGAAGTCAGCTCAAATAGATTTTCCATGTTGTGACTCACAGGGCTATCTGTTCATCTCCGTGCTGGTGAACTCCAACAGCGAGCTCATCCGCTTGATAAACAATGCCATCAAGAACGACCTGGCCAGCCGCAACCCCACCTTCATGGGCCTTGCTCTGCACTGCATTGCCAATGTGGGCAGCCGGGAGATGGCGGAAGCATTTGCTGGAGAAATTCCCAAAATTCTTGTGGCTGGGTAGGTGTGATATGCCTCTTTTGAATACAACACCCATAAACCTTTCAGCAACTTGGTTCCATTGCAATACCTTAAGCTTGGGCTCTACAGCCCGGGGCTTGGCAGTGATAATGACAGTTCCAATACCTGCAGGTGCTTGCCTGCGTGCGGAGTTGCTTGTAGGAGTGTAAGACTAGAGTGAAAATTAAGAGTTTTGGTGTCTTGAGCAGGCTTTTACAGCCTTGTTGTGATCTTATTTTTGTTTTAGATACATCTCTGGTACTGAATACCCCTGAAATGCATATGTTTTACTTTCCTTACCTCTCCTGATAAAAAAATAAATGAACTTAAATAGATGCTTATACTACAAATTTTGTTATAAACTGAAGTTCTTATGTAAATATACTGAATTCATAAGGAACATGATAATAATGATTTGTGAGTTTTCTTACTTCCTCTAGTAACCATGTTAAGAGCACTTTGTGAAAATGGCAGTCACTACCAGCTTTCTTAATTTGGTATAGGTGAAAGTTTCTAAACAGACCTGGCAAATGTCTGAAACTATAGTTAAGTCAATGTAAAGTTGGACCTGGGATTGTAGGGCTAATTTATTTTGAAACTTAAAATGTCCAAGTGCAAACAGTGCATTTAAACTCTAGGGATATGCAATGTTTTAGAATATACATGGTTCTTCTTATAACAAGTAACTGTCTTACATTAATATAAAAAGTGGCATGTGGTGTAAGAACTGTATTCTAAATGTCAGGCCACTGTCATTGCCAGGTGCTGTTCTCCATGTAGCATAGTGGAGACAATACTGCAGTGATGAGTCATGGGGTTTTAATAAGATAGCCTTAAAAAATTCCAAAAATATCACTTGGGGTCACTAATCGCAAACAGAGCACAGCATCTTCAGGTCAGTGTTTAAACTTCAAGCTGTGTTTATGTTTTATGAGATCACTCTTCAGGGTCTCGTTCCTTCTGCATTTCTAAGATAATGTATATGAAACACGTTTGTGTGCCTGTCCTGTCTAAGTGGCCTGGGCAGAATGAGCATGGTCAGTTGCATTTGCCAATTCATTGTAGCTCTCTTGCCTCTTAAAACTCTTACTGGTAGTGCTCTGTACATTTTATAGCTGTTGTCTGTGCGTCACACAAAATGCTTAATAATCAACAACTTTGTGAAAAGGAGTTCACTGAATTAGAATAGCTCCTTGCTTGCCACTCTTAAAATAGTCCATTTCTGTGCCAGCAGCTGAGATGGCAAGTTGAATAGATTTGTAGGTTGTGTGCTTGTTGACAGCCACCTTACATTCTAGCTGTAGGTGCTGAAGCTGTTGAGTAGTTCATGATTTATATCTGACATGCAGGACCTATCAGTAGATCCAGCTTTAGTCACATTCATAAGGTAGTATCTGAACTGTCTGATTTCAGTCAGCCTGGAAGAAGCTTGTTCTTGTGATCAGATGAGATGAACTTTCAGTTCTCATAAAAGATGTGAAATGTCACTCCACTTTGTAAAGAATCATTACATATGTCTTGTTGCCTCTATAATAGTTGAAAACTTGACTAAGTAAACTTACTGGAAAAATTAAGAAGAACAAATACTTCAGCATAAGAAAACTTCACTGACCTTCTGTTGAAAAGATGCAGCCTGGGCAGGGATGCTGAGTCAGTGTGAGATCTGGCATAAAGCTGTCCTGCAGGTATTGCTGTGCCTTAACCACTGTATTTTAAATCAGTGTGTATGTCTTGCAGAGACACAATGGATAGTGTGAAGCAAAGTGCTGCTTTATGCTTGCTGCGTTTATACAGAACTTCTCCTGACCTTGTTCCCATGGGAGACTGGACATCTCGAGTGGTGCATCTCCTCAATGACCAGCACTTGGTAAATCAGCCTCATTATGCTTCTTGGGCCTAGTGTGTAAAGAGAATGATGTGACTTCTGCTGTTCAATACACAATTTATTTCTTCTTGAGTCTTTCAAACAAGTGGCTTGCTGTTGTCTTCAGGCTTTGGGAAAAAAATGGAAGGAGTTGCCCTTTTTTATTTGCTGTATTTATTAATTTTTAATAAAGATTTGTTTACTTTTTCACTGTAGATACGAGAATAGT
Organism: Geospiza fortis; assembly: GCF_000277835.1. NCBI lineage: Eukaryota > Metazoa > Chordata > Aves > Passeriformes > Thraupidae > Geospiza > Geospiza fortis. Next base: position 9,557,496 of record NW_005054312.1, read on the forward strand.
ATGTTAAAGTTCTTCTTTTCCTCTGGCTGTAAATTAATTAATCTTATGCCTTATTACACTAAGTTACATTGCATAGGTGTAATATTAATTGCCCTAGGCCTTTTAAGGATAGGTCTGCACTAAAGATTCAAGACTTGATTTGTCATTGCTTAGACTTCCTTGTCAGGTGATGTCCATGTCATTCTTACTTTGATGCTTAAAAAATCCTCTTGCTTTAGAAAGGAGACCCTGTTTTTTCCCCCAGTCCAGTTACTTTATGGAAATAAGGCTATTAATACCTGTGCCTCAACAGTAATGAGTGATTTAGTCTGCAGTAGTAATATCCAGTGCTTGTGTTATACAAAGCCCTCTCCTCATGCTGGGTTGTAAGAATTCTGTCCTGGATGATCTGCTGCATTGAATTTCTTCTGCTTATGCTTCTCTTGTATAGTAGGACAATTTGTGTCCGGGCTTAATTTTAATAGCATGGCAGTATCATGTTGTTGAAAACTCTGTTGGATTCTGCAGGTGTGTAATTAGTCTAGCTGCTAGCCAAATAAGAGTTTTTTTAATGTAGGGCTTTGTAATGGGGATAAACAATTTTTTTGTATATTAAAAAACAGTTGAATTGAAAGGTGTTAATGGGCAGTGTCGTAAACTGATCCAAAACTGAACATGGTTTTTTTTTGTGTTTGGTTTTTTTTTTTTTTTCCTAGGGTGTGGTTACTGCAGCTACAAGTCTGATCACCACTTTGGCACAGAAGAACCCAGAAGAGTTTAAGACTTCAGTCTCCTTGGCAGTGTCTAGATTAAGCAGAGTGAGTCCAGTGATAACCCTGATAATACTTCACTGTTGATTAATTTACTCAGCTTTCTAGAGCAGGTTAGGTTCCTGTTCAGCTTTCTAGGGTCAGATTAGTTTACTGTACCTTGAAATGTGAAGATGATTCAGTGTCACTTCATGTGGGTGCTTCAGGTAACCTCTAAATGCTTATTGCTTACCAGGACAGAAAGCTGTATTGGCTTGCCCAAACTTTCTTGGTTTAATCCCTGCTGTGCTCCAAGTACTAATCTTCACTTTGTTGCTGTAATAGCAAAGAATAGTTGGATCAAAGACTGATTCTACAGACTCCACATAAACCCCTCAAAAATACAGATTGTAGCTTTAACTTTATCTAAGCTTCTTACAAGACTAATTGTCTTCCTATTCCTTCTTTTGAGCTGCTGCTAACTTAATAATCATAAGCATTGATACTCTGTAAATGATGTAGGTAGTTAAGCAGGAGCAGGGAGGAGTGGGGACAAATGTCTGTAAGTTAACATTTCTGTGCTGGAAAACTGATGTCACTGTTCTGTTTGATTTTGTTTTCCCCCTCCTTTTGGAAGGTGTGCAAGACTAGGGAGGCTGCTAGTTCATAAATGTGTTTTACACCCAGTTTTACACAGTCTTATACCCAGATTACTTGTTTGCTTTCTTTTCAAATATGAAGATTTTTTTTCTAATACTTAAGGGAGTGCTGATGGAAGTGAAAGGCTGTTCTGTAATGGAGCAGTAAGAATTAGGTACAATTATTTTGAGCAAAGCTAGTGCCAAACTCATGGTTACCCTAGAATAAAAGGGGTAAAATTAATCTATTAAGAGGGGCAATCTAATCTAATCCTTGCCACATTTCATTATGCATATAAACTTCTTCTGTGAATGCTATCTCTTTTTTGCTTTGCTGTATGGATGCTACTGAAGGTGTTAGTTGATCCTTCTGCTTTAGGTCAGTCTGTCATAGCATCTTGTACTTGAATTGCAGGCTCACCTGTCAGCAGCCAGCAGACTGCTCGCTGAATCTGTGAACTGCTAGAACAGAGAAAGTCTAACTTCTGGTTAAACATTTTGATGTTACAAGATGGTTGTCTTCATTCTTTACAAAAGCGAGTAGGCTTTCAGAAGAGACTGTCTAGACTTCTGTATCTACAAAACTGGATGTCCATTAGTAGCATTTACTGTGGTGTACTCATAGGATGACAGCTTGCACCTAATTAATCTACTGAACTAGACATTGCTAGTGACACAGTTTTTTAAGCTTCTGTCAGAGGTGACCTACAGTGTTCTTTGGGTCCTTTTGAAGCTTGTGAATCAACTTCAGCAGCTGACATGCTGGCTGTTTGTTTTACAGATTGTAACTTCTGCATCAACAGACCTTCAGGACTACACATATTACTTTGTTCCTGCTCCCTGGCTATCTGTGAAACTTCTGAGGCTGTTACAGTGCTATCCGCCTCCAGGTAATGCACACATCACAGCACTGGTCATCTCCCTTACGCAGTACACTGGCTCCAAAGAGCTACTGCACTGCAGTGTTACCATAGCTTGGAATGCAAGCACATTGTCTTAAGGTAAAGACACTGAAGTTTGTACTCCTGAGTGTTTCTAGTAGCTCTAAGGTACTTGGCCTTTTGAGTTATGTTGTGTTTAATTTTAACAAAATGTCTAACCAGTGTGCATTTTACAAATCATTGGCAGCTGCCATTTTAAATATTCATTAATACTATCAACTATATTAAAGCCTCCAAGTATATTGTAGTACAGATTGTTTGTCTTTTCTTCTCACCCAAATAGAACTGTGGCTTGGAGTTCTTTTCCCACGTGTATGTTGGGGAGTGTAAATGCTTTTAATGTCTCAGAATAATTTAGTTAATTTGGATTCAGCCAGGGGAAAACCTAAGGTAGGGATTAGGGTTTGGAGCAAAATGAAGTTGTCCAACGGCTCATTGTTCTCCAGAAGACCCTGCGGTACGTGGCCGTCTGACAGAATGCCTGGAAACCATCCTCAACAAAGCACAGGAGCCACCAAAGTCAAAGAAGGTTCAACACTCAAATGCAAAGAATGCTGTCCTGTTCGAGGCAATAAGCTTAATTATACATCATGACAGGTGAGCTGGGACAATACTGTTATCAGAGGGGCTTTTAAAGTGAAAAGATGGGGCTATGTCTTTAACAGTTAATCAGATTTTAATGTGGGAGGGAGTGAAGGGGAAAAGAACACAAAGTTGCTCGCTGGATTGGAACATAACCACAGCAATGTCACTGAACAGTGTTCATGAGCTGTGTAGCTTTGGGTTTTGCTGCTTCTTTATTTGATGTTTTGTATTGACCCCACTGCTCTAATCCAACAGAGATTATTTGCTCACAGTATCTGAATTTGCATTTCACTAGCAAAGCATTCTAGCAGACACTTTGAAGCATTTTAAGAAATCTCCACTGCAGAAATAGTATTCTGAATTGAGTGTTCTCAAACCTGTTGCTTTTAACCCTTTCACTTTCTCTCCTGTTCTGTGCAGTGAGCCAAACCTGCTAGTCCGTGCCTGTAACCAGCTAGGTCAGTTCTTGCAGCACCGAGAAACTAATTTGCGTTACCTAGCACTGGAAAGCATGTGCACGCTTGCCAGCTCTGAATTCTCACATGAGGCTGTGAAAACACACATAGAAACAGTTATCAATGCATTGAAGGTAAATATTGGAAGTGTGTGGTCTGGTTGTAAGTGTTGTCTTCTCCCCTGCCTCAGTGCCCTCTCCCCCACTGCCCCAAGCTCCTTGTCCCCAGTTAAGTTAATAATACTTAGGAATCAAATGAATTATTCTTTGATGTCTACCTCAGTTTACCTCAATCCAGCAAAATCTTGCTGTGCCGGTAATTACAGTGGTCAGCTTTTGTTGATTTTGCACTTTGCTGGTAAATCTGATACTTGAAGCTGTGTCCCCTGTAACACTGGTATCTGCCCAAGTGTAGGCTGAAGATGAATAATTGTTTAAAAATGTGGAATTTCAAAATTGAGAATGATGAGAAAACAGTTTTATTGTTGTGTTGCTGTATTAGCTCATGGGGAATGGTAGAGCAGATCAGCTTGCATTACAGAATTGTAAAGACCGGAAGCCAGAAAGACATAATCCCAGGCCATGTTTATGTGACAAAGCAGAAGTCAAAAGAGTAAGACTGATTTGCATGTAAATGTACTTGCATACTTGGATGTTGAAATGCTTTGTTTTCTTCCAAGTTTGTGCTGTAGCACATACACATTTGTCTAAGTTCAAAATATGTATTTGTTCTAGCTGGACTTCAGTTGTTACAAGGCATGCCTGACACTAAACCTGCAGGTAGCTAAATGCTCATTGGCCTTGTAACAATTTAACAATTTCAGCCAGTTATTGGTGCATTTGTGGCCACTGGTACCAGTTACTCAGTGCATAGTATACTACAAATTCACCCACCCTACTCTGCGTAATACTGAAGTGTTCTGTACAAACTCGTCCATTCTTTCAGCACCTGCATAGATTTGAATAAGTGCACTACAGAAACAAAACCTGATGATTTGAATTTTTGTGATAGTCTTTAAAAGCAGGAAGCTAAGTCTCCACTGAGCTTTTCCTAGGTGACTGAAAATGAGAAATAGTATAAGAAACAGCTTATATAAAGGGTATATCTGAGTTCATTCTGCATCTGAAAAATTACGCAAATTCATTTGTTTTAAATTTCACCGTGTATTATACTAGGTTTCGTCTCTTAAGTTGTGTGTACTTTCCAAGCAAAGATGAAATCATCTTGACCTTTGTGTCTTTTTGCAGACTGAAAGAGATGTGAGTGTACGACAAAGAGCTGTAGATCTCCTGTATGCAATGTGTGACCGAAGCAATGCCCAGCAGATTGTGGCTGAAATGCTCAATTATCTGGAGACTGCTGATTATTCCATTAGAGAAGAAATTGTAAGCTGTTGGTGTTTTCCTTAAATATTTGTTTTGTAGCTGGATTTGGTACCATAAATATAATTTATTGATTAGGATGCTGCATGGTCTGTGATAGAGATTGCTTTTCATTGGGGCTTAAAAAAAAAACCCTAGAGAAAACTACTAAAACAAACAAAAAACTCCTAACTTTGTAGTGTAATAGCAAAGAATTTAGGTTCAACTAATCCAGGGGGCAGGGGGGAAACCTTGGAAACTTAAGAATTTTAAAAGCTGATCTTGGCCTCAGGACAGTGTATATAGAAAGCAAAATGAATTTTATATGTGAGCCACTAACACATTCTCTACATCTGAGGGTTAGGTCCTACTCTAGTGAATTGTTCACTAGCTTCAAACATTAGTGGTGAATGCTTATTTGTAGGTAGAACTTTGTATGCCCTGAGAATGTTCAGTCTAAGGGTTCCCAAAACCAATACCTTCTAATCAGCTAAGAGGCCTGATATTTATCCTCTTCCTACTAGTAGAATAAAAGTTGAAATACTCAACTTCAACCTTTTTAGGATGGTAAACAAAACTTGTACTTAGAGTAGTTATTTAGCTTAGGTGCTGAAGTCCCTTGCTTGGAGAAGTGAATGTGTAGTACACTGTTGATTTACCTCTTGTGCTGTCTGGTTGCTGTTGGCAATGTCCCCTGACTTGGCATATAGTGAGAATTTCATTCTGTTCCCTCATATTGACCTGTTCTTTTAAGAGTAGTAAATGCAACTGATAATAAACTTTTTGGAGTCTCCCCTGAAGCTGATTGTTTGCTTCAGGATGCAGAAATCTGAGTATGACCTGAAAAAGTCAGCTGTGCTTTGGTGACTCTATTTGCCTCTGCTATCTTGAGTTTTCTTTTGCCTTTTTTTGAGAGGTTTCCAATTTCCTATTTGATCCTGTCTCAGTGGTAGTTTAGACGGTGTTTTTCTAGCAAACAAAAAAATGTTCTATAAATTGCTCTTGATCACTTAGGTACACAATTGGAAAGTTACAAAGATACAACATACTTGAATGCATTATGGGGAAAGCAATATGTGCTTGGCAAGTGCTGTATTCTGGCACAGCATCTCAATGTTCTCCTTTCACCTTAGCTGTGGGAACAAGTGAACAAGCTCATCCATCTGAAACTGAGGCTTCTGGGCCAGTGTGGGGCATCACCAGGTGTATACAGCTCGTAGTAAAAGCTAGTCAACTTTCTGTGATCTGTTTTGTGTGCTCAGGTTCTGAAGGTTGCAATTCTAGCTGAGAAGTATGCAGTGGATTACACCTGGTATGTGGATACAATCCTGAATCTCATTCGCATTGCTGGTGACTATGTCAGTGAAGAAGTGTGGTACCGAGTTATTCAGATTGTCATCAACAGGGATGATGTGCAAGGATATGCAGCAAAGACTGTGTTTGAGGTAAGAGTAACTGTTTTCAATTCCCTTTCAAAATGAGCTAAGAATTAAGGAAGCACCACGTGACATAACAGGGGAAACTTAAGGAGCTCTATCTGTTATCAAAAGTCCACAGTACTGCTAGATGGGCCTAAGAATGCTCTTAATCAAGTAATACTCACATTAGAGTCTTCTGTGAAATCATACCACCCATGATGGTTTTCTCATAAGCACTCTGTAGTGCCTAGATCCACAGTCTGCTCTTGGAGGAAAGTAGATGAGAAACAGGGAATGGAAGTGACAGAAAAGATGGTTCTTTTTGTACATTGCATATCAATAATTATTAATGTGTTACAGGCCCTTCAAGCTCCAGCATGCCACGAGAATCTTGTAAAAGTAGGTGGCTACATCTTGGGAGAATTTGGAAATCTGATAGCAGGTGATCCAAGATCAAGGTAAAATACCTTCTAAAATACTGAATTGAAGTAGTAATGGTTTTTGTAAAGAATTTAATTCCTAGCATTCCTAAAGGCTAGTTAACAACTCATTCAGCTCTTGTTAATAATGCAATAATGAGGATTATCATATCTACAAAAACTGAAGAAATTTCTTTTTCCTTCTTTCAAGTCCCCTCATCCAGTTCAACTTGCTACATTCCAAGTTTCATCTGTGTAGTGTTCCTACCCGAGCTCTGCTTCTGTCTACCTACATCAAGTTTGTGAACCTGTTTCCAGAAATCAAAACTACAATTCAAGATGTGCTGCGCAGTGACAGTCAGCTAAAGAATGCAGATGTTGAGCTGCAGCAGAGAGCTGTTGAGTATTTGAGGCTCAGTACTATTGCTAGTACTGATATACTGGTAGGTATAAAGGTTTATTTTCTTTATTATGCAGTACTCTGTCAGGAAGTTAAACTCAACTAAACCTTACCTGATTGCTCAGAAATCTCAGCATTACAATATGGATGCTGACTCTTTTAGTCTTCTTAATTCTGCTGTAGTCATCTTTAATTTAGAGCTAAATTCCAAGTTGTTATTGCTGTAGTGGGACATATGACCATTAAGACATGTTAATCTGGAGCAGAGAAGCCAGGGAAAGCTGGCACAATAGAGGCTCCTAGAGAATTTAGATACCAAAAGGCTGGGGCTTTCTTTTGAGGACTTACCTGGTGGTGGGCAGGAAAAGTGTAATTTTTTATCTCTAGAATTTCAGTGATTTAACCTGGTGCTCTCAGGTCTGAGCAGGGCGTTGCACATTTGGTTTTGACATCTAATAAATGCTTAGGTCTGGGTAGAAACTTGAGTATTCTCTGTGGTTTAGGCCTAGGTCTGCTTGATTTAAGGACCCTTAGGTCTGCTGTGATCTAATTATTTAAATTTTCTTTTTTAAAATTTAATAGCACTGTTTCAGAGAAGTGATACGCTCCTGTTTTCTTAACCAAGTGCTCTGGAAGGACTTCAGAAAGTTTTAAAGCATTTTTTCTTTCAAAAAAGCAATCAATCCCTCACTACAGTAAACTGCATAATAATTTTCTGTGTGGGTAACTACTTCTGCTTTTGCTTTATGCAATCTATAAGGGTGTGTCTCTTCAAAGACTCAGAAGCTTGTTTGGCTTTTTCTCTGAAGTTTAACTAATACTTTTTTATTCTATGGTAAGGCTACAGTGTTGGAAGAAATGCCTCCCTTTCCAGAGAGGGAATCTTCCATTTTGGCTAAACTGAAGAAGAAGAAAGGCCCAGGCACAGTTACTGACCTGGAAGAGATCAAAAAGGAGAGGAGCTCTGATATGAATGGAAGTGCTGAACCTGCCTCTGTCAATGCCAGTGTTGTTGTGAGTTTAAAAGCTGTTATTTCACTAATTTAGATGGTGTGCAAGTGAGAAAAGGCTGGTTTTATAAAGTGGCTTTTTGGGGATTTAAAACCTCCCACCTGAAACTTAAGGCTGTGGGTGTTTGCTGTAAAGCAGGGGACATACAGCTGCTTTCCCCTTGCTGCATGGTTGGATGCAGTTTTCCTTTGGAAATCTTACGTAAGTGGGGACGAACTGTCTGCAGTCTATAAAACTCCCTTTTACGTTGTTATTTGAAAAATGTTGCTGTTACTTTAGAGATGTGAAGGTCCTTGTTGATGAAATTGCACTGAGGGTGGGTTTATAAAATCATATTTAAAAGGCGTTAACTTGAATTTCAGAATATCACCTGTTTTTTCTGCTTTGTCTAACATGTTGTTTTGCATCTTGTTTCGGGCTATTGTTTTTAATAGAAGTGGACAACACTTAGCTTCATCAGGATGTCCTTAATATAAAGTTGTTACTTTTTATTTGACAGTACTATTTGAGTTCTGTTGTGCTTGACAAGTCCACATGATTTTTTTCTTCTGAGCTGAAACTTCTCATTTTATTGTCAGTTAAAGCTGGTAGGATCAATTTTTCCCATAATGTAATATTTCTTTCTGGTTTTAATGCCTAGAATAACCTGTAATTAGATTTAACATGCCATTGAAGATTATCTAGAGAAGGAAATACTGTAGCATGCTCCCTGCCCAGTTTGTTATAGCATAATAATTTACTACTTAGTCACTGCAGTGTATAAGAGTAGCTACTCCAAGTGCAACAGTTTTGACTGGAAGAAATCTCTTTCCAGCAGAAAAGTTGCAAAATTTTCTTTGAATGCCAAATTGAAGTGACTGGCAGTTAATACTGCATTGTGCTTTACGAGCTTCACTTTATGGGTTGTGGCCATGTAACAAACTGCACAGTGTTACCTTCACCAGTGGCTTTATCTCGTTTGGACTGCAAAAATGTTAAGAAATTTGAGGTCCATACTTTGTTTTTAGTTGGTCTTAATGATTGGCTGCTTAAAGTCTTTTGGCAGTATGGAGTAAATGATAACTTGGAGTTGGCTTACAAAAACAAGATTTCAGATTCATCCAAATGCATCTCATGACTCATCCTCAGATTATCTCGCATAGTGGAAGCTGCTAATGTCTAATACATGGCCATTTTGATTAACACTCTGTGCTTTGTACTTGCATGCGACTTGGGCAGATATATGCAGCCTCTGTTGCATGATTCTGTGTCCTGGCTGCTTGATTTGTTCTATTTGAGGACAAAACACTTCAAACATCTTGTCTCTTCCTCTAGTGTTTGCAGCTTGAACTGGCTACAGGCTCTGCTATTTTTGCTGGTTGGGTTTGCATTCTTTCTAAGATTTGCTAGGCTTCAAAAACCCAGGATTAAACTGATAGTCAATTTTAAAGATGCTGTGATGACCTGTGATTTAGCTTTGTGTAAAAGCCACTTGCTTTCTTGATGGATTCTTCACGAAAGAAAAGCAACATGGGAATTTTATTCCCTACAATACTTACTTTCCCTTGAAACTAATGGGAAAAGAGAAGGGGGGAAAAACTGTCATCTTTGTCATTTTTCTTCTGCAGAACCAGATTTTAGACAGATGAATTTTGGTTTTGCTTTTATTTAATGGTTAGATGGACATAACTCTCTTCAAAGGAAAAAAAGAAAACCACACCTGTAAATGACCTTAAGTTGAAATTCAGCGTGGCAGCTGCTGCATTTGTGAACCCTTTTACATCCATTCAAACCTTGATTTGGGGTGGGGAGAGGCACTGTGCCATAGCTTATTTGTCTATGCAAACGAGACAGCTTTGTTGTAGTTTTGTTGCAGTGTAACACCGGAGTGTCTTGTCTTCCTTAGTCTACTCCTTCTCCATCGGCGGATCTGCTGGGTCTGGGTGCTGCCCCTGTCACCAATTCAGCTCCCCCACCTTCCTCTAGTGGTAGCCTGCTCGTGGATGTATTTTCAGATTCAGCTTCTGCAGTTGCACCTCTTGCTCCTGGTTCTGATGACAACTTTGCGAGGTAATTAAGTCACCCTGAAAGGAATTTGAAGGAGAATTTGTCTGTTGAAACAAGATTGAAGGAAAAACACACATAACTTTTGGTTTTGTTCCAGCATATTAAGTGCATTCCTGGGTGGTAGTTTTGCAGCAAGAGAGGTGTTCTTGGACACTGCTGGATGTGCTGTCTTTATTGAATATCTCTTCTAATGGAAAAACTGAGCCTGTAGTACTCAACCTGAGGATATTTGCCACACAGTAGTGTCTGGTTTTCATGTTGGTTTTGCTGCTTTGTTGAATTAAGCTGCTTGTGCATCTCCATACATCTTGAAGTGGGGGTTATCTGTCCTGATATGAATACATTTATTCTTATTTTCTTTTAATAAAGTATTCTTGTCTCTCCACTTACGGCAAGCTGCTGCTGAAACAGTGAGATGGATTGTATCCAGGATACTGCTTCCCAGATTTTAATGCTACACTTCAGTTGTTCTACTGTCTGACAAAGGGGTGTGAAAAGGGGGATAAAGAACAAGTAGTTTTCTTTTTTTTTTTTTTAAGGGGATTTGATACTACAATTACATTAGTAAGTGCAGTGTAGCTACAATGTGTTATTAACCCATTATTATTAAAAGTCCGTGTGGCTACTCTCAAATGTTATTTGGCTAAATTTTTGGGAATGAACGGCATAAAATCACAGAATGTCTTTAAGATCAGTTGTCTTTCTGGATAAGAATATATTACTGTTTTCAAGGACCAAATTTTGAATGTTGGCACAACAAATTTTCAGTGCATCTTAATATAAAAGACAATTAGGGGAACTGATCTGCCTGGATCATTGGCACTTTCATCAAAATTTTATATTGGGCAATGCATTGTTGCAGGTTTGCAGTGATTAATACTTGATCCTGTGCTTCTGCTGGAAGGTCAGTAGTGATACTTGATCATACAACACAAAACCAGGGCTTTAGGAAGCTACACAAGCTTGTTCATGCTTTTTTTTTAAGAGGGTACAAAGAGGAACCAATGCTAGTAGTTTCCTAAGCAAATGTTACATAAAAAGAGTTTTCTCTCTCTGCAGAAGAAAGTATAGCAATGCCCAACTCCTTGATCTTTCTGTAGATTATTAAATGCTTCTCTAATGATACTGAGAAGTTGCTTTTTACAGTTTCCTGCCTTTTCTTAGTGCTGTTGTCACTTTTGTTTCTAATCTGTTGCTTGGGTAAGTCATTCTCTGTGTGCCTGTGTACTCTTGCCTATGCTTAATACTTGTGTGTTTTTAGGTACTGATTGTGCACCTGTAATTAGAAGGGTGTCTAAGGTTGATGAGGCCTCTGCTTTTAAGCACACCTTTGTAGTAGTCAATATGCAGCTTACCTTTTTGATTTTCAACTTAAAACACTTTTGCTGACACAGTTAAACACCTGAAAGGACTTGGTTCTGTAAGAGGTTTACATTTACTGAACACCTTCAGCTGTCTTCGTGAAGGATTGCTGTTTTCTAACAGTCAGGGTGGGATGGGGGAGAGAAGTGGGGGAAAACATTGCCTAATGCCTAAAACCTTTCTAGGGTACTGAGCTAGGGCAGCTAATCAATTTCTCGTGCATTAAGCTCAGCAGTGCCATTTTTGAGGAAGGAGGTAAAAGAAGTAACTAAGCTCTAAGCTGTCTTTACTAACTCCTGCTGTCTCTGTCGCTACTGCCTTTCTTCCTTTGTGCTGCCTGAACTAGCCCTGACCTGGCTTCATCTGAGGTAGTTTCTGAGGAACCAGCTGATACTGTGCATGATGCTGATGAGCTTTTTCACAAGTAAGCAATACTAAAACCTTGCAAGGCTGGGCAATTTCCAGAATATAGTTATAAAGCAAAACTATATTGTTCATTAACTTAATACCAGCAAGACTAGAGAAACATGTACTGTCAGACTTGTGACTAGAACACCTCTGTGGATGCTGTGGATTTTGTGACAGGCTCATGAATACACAGGTTAGAGTCTTCTTTACAAGTCAGTGCTATCACACACTGCTCTAAAATGAGGCAATGCCAGTTGTATGTTAAGTTTTTGCAACTATTTGGAAATAAATAAAAAACAGAGTACCAGTCAAAAGTACTAATATTTGGGAATGTGTTTTAAGTGCCTTGGATGCCAAAGGCAGATGTTTGCTGACCACTTTTAAGTGAAGGATGATAGAAAGGACTGAGATCACTGGAGAATGGGCTTCCTCTCTCAAAATGGAAAATGTACATCTCTAGTTGGCTTAGGTGATACAGAAATGATAAAACAAGGAGGGTTTTTTTCTTTCAGGTTTAAACAGTCAAAGCTTCAAACTTTTCAATTCTGCACAAACCTAATGAGTTTCAGAAGTTCTCCAGACTAAAAAGAAAAATCCTGTTGCCTGGTCCTTTATTAGACAGTGTGTGTGCATATAGCATATTGTGGTTTCCTTCATAGTTTCTCAGACAGCCTATCAAATAAAAATGTCAGTTCTTTTAGTGTCCTACAAGTGGTGGTTCTGGATGTAAAATTGTCTTTTCTAACTGCAGTTTTCTGCAAAGGCCTCTCTCACAGATTGATGCATTCTAGGTTAACCGCAATCTTCATCCTCTGTGTAAACCCTGATTTTTGTGGTTCTAAATATTGTTTAATGTGGCTCAATTTAAAACATGTTTTCCCTCTCTTCCCCTAGGTTTGTGTGTAAAAATAATGGAGTCTTATTTGAAAATCAGTTGCTACAAATTGGCTTGAAATCTGAATTTCGACAGAACCTGGGTAAGATCTGTAGTGCTGTGGTTGGCTGTCTGCATTATCAATCACAATGCTAGCATGATATTCCAGACAGGACTCACTTTTCAGCTACTGAAGAGGGAAATAGCATTATAGGCCTAAGCTGTTTTACAGCTCCCACTGTTGTGCATCCCTGGCTTTTGTGTGGGCTCTTGCTTCCTTGAATTTTTTTTATTGTTTTGGTAGCTGATATGAAATAGGGGTGTTAAGCTCCAGCATTCCAGCTCATGCTGCCTGTTTGTATGGCTGGTGCAGCCAGGTTTATAAAGCACCATTCTTCTCAAAATTTATATCTTGCAGTATGGCTTATTGTTATGATATGAAACACAATACATTTCAGATGTGATTGAATGCACAGGATACTGGAACCATCTAGGAAGGAGATAGAATTTGAACACAGGCTAGCAATAGAATTTCTTGCTTCTCCCTTTCTGTAAAACTCTTGGTGACATAGTAGCATGTTAACAAAATTCTCCAACAATTGAAAGACTTCACTGATGATTTAACTGCCTTTGTGACAGCTACTGTAGGAGAAATCTAATGGCTTGGTTAAATTGCTGCATTTTGAAATGTGAATGTCTTGGTGAGATAAACCATGTAAACTGTATTTTGTTCTTAAAAGTGGTTTTAAAGAAAGGTAGAAAGACAATTTGTTAGGGAATTGAAGCATGAGTAGTTCAATGCAATTACATGACCTGAAAACTCTGATGTCTCGTTCTTCTCTTTCCAGGGCGTATGTTCATATTCTATGGTAATAAGACATCAACACAGTTCTTGAATTTTACTCCAACAGTAATCTGCTCAGATGACCTTCAGTCAAATATCCTTAAATGTAGTAGCAGTTGTCTGTTCTTATTAGATTTTTGTGGTTTATTGCTGCACAATATAATAAATCTGTTGGATCAAGGCATGGTGTCCTTGAACGTGAAGAAATGAGAAACTTGCTGATAGCTCTCTGAAGTTCTCATAGGAAGATCAAGTCTTGAGCAGGGATGGAAGATTCTTTCCTTAAAGCCCTGGATATAGACACAAATTTTACTTTTGATAGAACAAGAAGTTAAGCTGAATAACTATGTACTGGAACTGTAGCTTTCGCCACTGACATGAAGCAACAGAGGTAGAAATGTGTCCTTCGAGTACTGCATTAGCAGATAACCTAAAACTTGACATGGAGATGGAATACATGTATGCCAAGGTGATGGTACTTAATTCATGGCTGGTCCCTCATGCTTGGTGTTGCAAATTTAGGATTTCTGGGAGATTAAGTAATCAGGCTTGTTTGACTCAAGGCATCTCTGCCATGTTCAACATAGTGCTGTGGCTTTTATTGTGAAGTCTCTGTGCCTTCACACCTTTTTAAGGGCATCTTTCTTTAAGAATATCCAATTAACTGAGAATTTTCAGAGTTATTGCTTGTATATGTGTCAGTATGAAAAACCCCACAAACTCTTTTCCTGTACAAAAAAACCTGAGCTTTAAATGTTTAGTAGCACACAGAGAATAGGTGGAAACATGATGTTAATTTCTCATAGAGTTTCTTGGAAGATTTGCATTTTTTATATTATCAGTTCATTGATCTGTTTCCTTAACAACTTTTCTACGCCTGAATCTTCAGACAAAACCTGTTGACCCCACAGTGGATGGAGGTGCACAGGGTCAGCAGGTTGTGCACATCGAATGTGTGTCAGACTTCATGGAAGCTCCGATCCTGAACATTCAGTTCAGGTAAAACAAAGGATTCAAATGTTAGTGAATTAATTGGATGAAAGATGTTAAATTTGGCATGGCCCTGTGACCAAAATGCAAAATATGGACACAAAAAGCTCTCTTGGGTAGACAACTTGAAAATTTGATCTAATTAAGCTTTAAGGTGCTAGGGAGAATCCACTTGGAACAATGTGGTTTAAAACCCCAGACAAACCAAACAGTCAAGAAGCAGCTACTGATAAAATGTCTCCATGACTTCTGTCTCTGCTATCTATATAAAACAGCAGTCTTCCTGTTTGTTTAAGAAATCTTGACAGGAATATATGCAGTAACTTCTCCCTTCTGGAAACCAAGAACATTTCTGCAAATAACTTGGCCTGGAAGTGTATGCAACCAGAAATAGACTCTTGTTCTGTCCACTCAACATCAGCTCAGCTTTATAAAAGCCTGAGCTCTGAGCTACATGCTGTTTTTCTAGTCTAAACTGGTTTTTATTGGTATGTTTTCACAAGGATGTATTTTTGCCCCTTAGGGTGCTATCTAGAAGGATAAACCTATGCTAAAACTGAGAACCTTATAAGCAATTCTGCCAATTCATCTATGGCCATCTAAGGAGAGAAAATAAATGTATTTAACAGTGGATTGAAACTGTATATTAGAAATGTCATGTGCAGTTGATGGATTTTGATCATAAACAGTTCCTCAGTTGCTGTGTTGATTTCTGCTGACACTGCTGAGGCTGCCACATATGCACTGTGGTTTTTCTCTTCCATCTGCAGGTACGGTGGAACATTTCAAAATCTTTCAGTAAAATTACCCATCACTCTGAATAAATTTTTCCAGCCAACAGAGATGTCTTCTCAAGACTTTTTTCAGCGTTGGAAGCAGCTGAGCAAGTAAGACTCCATACTGGGGCCTCTTGTGGTGGGCAAGGGAGGAGGAAGGCATATTGTGAATGTAGCTGGTGCAGTGCCTCATCCCATACTCAACCCTGTAAGCCATGAGCTCTCTCAGTAGAATTAATTGCTACTGGAAATGCTGTTCATAATGTATTTGTCTTGCCTTGTCTTGCAGTCCCAAACAGGAAGTACAGAATATCTTCAAAGCAAAGCACCCGATGGATGCAGAGATCACAAAAGCAAAGGTGGGTGGTGGTGTGATATTTTTAATTCATAGTGTACAGGGCAGTAGCAGGTCATGTTTTAACCCCAGCTGGCACCTAGCACCACACAGACATTTGCTGACTCTTCTCCAGTGGAATGGTACAGAGAATAAGGGTAAAAACGTGTGGGTTGAGGTAAAGAGAGTTCAGTAGGTAAAAGAAAAGCCATGCACACAAGCAAAGCAAAGAATTAATTTGGTGCTTCCCATTGGCAGGGAGGTGTTTGGCCATCCCCAGGGCAGCAGGTCTCCATCGGGTTTAACAGTTACTTGGGAAGGCAAAACAACACCACTGTGAACATCCTCCTTTCCTATCCCAGCCTTATATTCTGTGCCAGCACACCTTACAGTATGGGATATCCCACTGTTCAGCTGTCCTGGCTGTGTCCTGTCCCAGCTCCTTGTGCATCCCAGCTTCCTCACTCATGGGGAGGAGAAAAGACCTTCCTCACTCTGAGGAGCAGAAAAGACCTTGGCTCTGTGTAACCCCTGCTCAGTGATAACTAAAACATCCCTGTGTTATCAACTCTTTCAGAAATCTAAAACACAGCCCCATACCAGCTGCTAAGAAGAAAATTAACTCTATCCCAGCCCAAATTAGCACATGGTATAAGCAAACTTTATGCATTTTTGTTTATATGGCAGTTGGATCATCCAGTGAAAGTGACTGGTCATGGCAGTGCTGAGTTGAATGGACAGCTTCTAGCTGTGGTTTGAATTAGATGCAGTCTTAAGTGGCAGCTGGAGACTTGAAGCTGTTTAAGAAAGCACTGTTTCACTGCTTAAAACTGAATTGGCAGATAATTCAAGCCTTAATTTATACTTGAGGTACTGGTTAGAAAAGGAAGTGACTTTTTGGCTGTGTTAGGCAAAACGGAAGTGACTGTAACAGCAATGTGTAACAGGAACGGTGACTGTGTACAGGAATGGCTGTATCCAAACTGGGGAAGACTGATGTTAAATCTTAACTTGCTTCTCAGTTGCTTTTGAAAAGAGCCTTATTTACAGAATAGCACACTTATCAGGGTCAACCTTCAAAAATTTGTGGTAACGAAGTAGTCTTGAAGACTTCAAAATTAGTTTCCTCCTTGTTTTGCTATTTGATGGTGACTGTTTGTCTATACTTGGTATTTATGTCCTCCTCTCCCCACATCTAAATCATCTTGGTTTCTTTCACAGATAATTGGATTTGGATCAGCCCTGCTTGAGGAGGTAGATCCCAATCCTGCTAACTTTGTTGGTGCTGGTATCATACACACAAAAACCACTCAGATTGGATGCTTGCTGCGCCTTGAACCCAACCTCCAGGCACAGGTATCTGTGTAACTATCTCCAGCTTAGATACAAGTTCTCATTTCAACTAAATACCTCTGTGTATCTGAAACTCCTTTAAGATATTTAAAAATCACTATTGCTATAGCTGCTTATGACTGCAGACTCCAACAAGAAATTAAATTGTAGCAGCTGGTCTCAGCCCAGCTGGGTAAGCTGCTTCTTCAGAGTAATTCTCTTTTCCTCTTGGAAGAGATGGTTATAATATTCCAGACTGTCTTGTGCACTTTGGACCACATTAAGTATGCTTCCTTTTGCTACTTTAAATGATTAAAAGAGTAATAGGCTAAAAGATGAAAGCATAAGGCACTGAGTACAATGTTTAGAGTATTTTTACTAAAGGTTTTTTGACAGAGGTGTTACCAAAATGAACTGAGGATTAAAAATAGGGTTTGGGTGGTTGTGTCTTCTGTTCCCTGAAGAAGTGGTTGTACAGGGTCTTTAGACTTTTCCACAGCATTTGCTCCTCTTTAACAGATATTCTGGACAACACCTTTCTGTTAAAGCCCAAAAATACTTGAGTAACAGTAATTCTCAACAAGGGTTTGAAGATAGGGTTGGTTCAGCCATTCTCAAAAAGGGTTTGAAGATAGGGTTGGTTCAGCCAGTGGTTTGGAAAAACTGTGATGCTCAGTGGCTTGCTGCCTCTGAGTATTTTGAGATCTTTTTCCTAACAAAGCTTACAGAGCAAGTAAGAGGTAACTGTTAGTTTTCACTGTTGACTGTGCATTCCTTTAATGCCAAACTGTTTAAATAGTATTTTATGTTCTTTTTCAGATGTATAGGCTCACACTACGAACAAGTAAAGAAGCTGTATCTCAGAGATTATGTGAATTGCTGTCAGAACAGTTTTAATATTAACCATGTCAGTTTTGGTTTTTCCACTTATATCACTGTCATCATACTGCAAATAAATGTCTTGTACATCACTGTCTGAGTACTGCAATGTTAACCAATACCAGCTCCCTGCCTTAATAGGACTTGACCCTTGTTTGAAATTAAGACTATAAAATGTACAGTACAGGGAAGTGACTTTTCCATTAAAAATGGCTTTTAGTGTGTTACATAAAGGGTGGGAGGGCTGTCTTTTGCTCCTTTTTTTGCAGAGGTCAGGCTTTTAAACTTGTTGAAGGGAAATGGTTTTCGTTGTGGCAAGCAAGGATTTCAGCTCAAAATAGCTCAAAAACCTTCTGCTTCAGTACCTTTAAGAGATACTTCCTCTGCTCTGAGCTGAAAGAAAACAGTGTACTGCTGCTCAGGAAGGTTAATTCCCATGCTAATGTAGAGTCAAAACTTTGTAAAGTTAAACATTGCCACGAGTTGTGTACTGGATGGAAGGGCAGATTTGAAGATGTGTTTGAATCTCATTAAAGTGAACATTTATGTTGAGTCACCAGTCCTTGTATTTGAAAAATGCCACAGGACCAGAGTCTTAAAGGTATTAATCGTGTAATATTTTACATCCTAATGTTTTCTGATCTTTGGATTGAACACAAAAGCTATTCTTAATCCTCCTGCTTATCTCCATTCATGAGGTGAGCTTCTCTGCTAGGGGGTGAATGAGTATATACTTGTTCGTTGTTTCTCAGTGAAGTTAAATATTCTGTTCTATGTTTTTTCTGTTTGCCATCAGACTTGACAAGTAATAGTCCTAATCATGTGATACAATTAACTGCAGAAACTAGTGTTGTATAAAAGAAGTGGGAAGAAATGGGCCCTTGAAGGGCTGTAAGGCATGCACTCATAGGTGAAAATGTAATTTAATCAATATCTTTTCCCCAGTGTATATTAATGTTCAGACCCAAGAGTTGAATAACTGATACCTAAGCAGTTTCCTTTCTGTCAGTGGTAAAAATGTCCAACATGGTATAGAAAACTTCTGTTGAAACTGAAAGTAGAAAACCCAAAAGTGTCCAGCTTTGTAGAGGTTTCTACAGCCGATGTCTTTATACCTTGTTTCACATCAAACTCTTTGCAGCCTCTCTGCAGAAGTCAGTGGACAGAAACTTTGGCTCACGCTCCTCAAGCCTTGAGGTGCAACAGAAGCTGCTAAACCAAAGCAGGTGAGGTGGCCCAGTTAGAAACCCTGGGCTGGTGTCAGCAAGAGCTACAGATCATGGTGAACAAAATCAGCTCCTGCTGACAGGAGAAGGGAACCTCAGGTCAAGATTTCCTCATGGTCACTGAAAGGAAGCCTGGGACTGCTGTGTCAGAACACATACAGGCAAATGTGCCCAGGAAATGAAGGTGTCGAGTCATGGTGGTGACACTGAAAATACATTTAAATGGGGCTGCTGTCATGCTGCCCATGCTCAGCAGGGGACAGGATTCTCCATGACTGAGTGTGCCTTGCTTTTTGTCTTCAGTGCTTTGAGCTTAAATGATGTAACTGGGAGATTATCACTTGGTTTGGCTGAAGGCTCCTGATCGTACTTGAGTAAAAGAGAAAAATGAGGAACAAAGGTTTGGCTGTGATGTGTGGATTTTGGGGGATGTGTTTTGTTTTTCCAGAAATTGCTGGTAACTGGATATTATGGCTGAAAACTAGGCTAAAGGCCTGGTCTTACTGCAAAAGTTCTCTTGAACAATTGGCCCCTTTAAGGCCTTTCAAATTCTTCTTACTTAAGACTCTTAAATCATAAATATTGTCACTGAAAATCTTGGTGAGTGGTTCCTGCGGTCAGGCTGGGCAGTTGGCAAATACTGATGGAATACCTTTTGTTTTGGCTTCATGATGTTCTGTGTCTCATTATTAGTCCTGTTATGTTAACCATGTTCTTGGCTGCTCTGTTAAAATCTGATGTGCTGAACTAAAGGGAGTCTTAGCAAAGACAGAGGAGGAGGTTCTCTTTTGTATTTTCCAAATCCTGTTGTATATCTGTCCCCCTGAACAATGTTCTGTGCCCTCATTAAAGGACACCTTGAGACACTGCACTACTTTATTTCACTTTGCTTTGGTTCAAGCTGTGCTAAAGTGTGCATTAAAATGTGGGAAGAAGGGGGGGTAAGGGAAAGTGTCTTTTCAGTGGTGACTGTGTTAAGCTTATGACTGTTCACTCTTTGTATTCAGTGTCAGCTCAATGAAGCCATGAGCAGAAAAGTGAACAAATTAAAGACAAATACTTGATTTTATTTTTTTTGTGAATGATGGTTAACTTACCAGTGATGTATCCTGTCAAGCAGACAAAGTAATTTCTGCAGTAAACAGTGTTATTGTTTTTAAGTGCAGTATTTTCAGGCATTGACATGTGAAAATAACTGAATAGCAAAACAGGTAGCCTATGTTCATTCTTGACCTACACTCCAGTATGTAACATTTATGGTGATTGTCTTATTTGTATAAAACAAAGTTCTGTCAAATTAAGTGGAGAATTTTCATATAGAAGACTATATATTAGACTATATTCATCAGAAGAACATATTAAGATTAAATAAATGATTAGACCAGTGATGAAACTGTCCTTTTTTTGTCTGGGGGCATGAAGGCATAAAAAATACTCTTGTGGAATGGTTGTTGTGGAACACAATTGCTGTGATTCTTCTCTGAGAAACACTAGTGGGTTTGTTCACTGGAGTCTTACCTGCTCTATGGATTTCTGCTCCTCCAGTGAGTGAGTTTGATTTTGCTCTTATTTGGTTACAAGTTATAAATACTCTATTTTTAAAAAGCCCCAGGTGTCAAATGTTTCTCCCTAGAGTGTTTAACAGCAGTAAGTACATGAGCAGTGCTTGCTGCAGTAAACTGCACTAATAGTGGGGTTGAGGCTAAGCAGCACACACATGTATTGGATGCAGGGTTGATGGCACTGTAGAAGAAGAGTAATCTAAACTACTAAATAACCACATAAGCTTTAAATGTATGCTTCAGGTTCTTCTCTTACATTTGCTAAAAGGGAAAAAAGGGCACTCTGAGCTCTTCTGCAATCATATAGCTTTTTAACAAAGTAAAGGTTGTCTGGAGTTGCAGCAAGTAGAAATTGCTTGTGACTGAACCACTTGTATCCTGGAAGATGGGTGTGGGCTTTGATTTCTTGCCGAGAAATGCCTTCAGCTTCCTGCTTTATCCCAAAGCTGCTCCATGTGTGTGTTAGTTACCTTTCTGGAAATGTCCCACCATACTAAGGGTGCTTGTGGAAACCTCACCATTCACCTTTGGGTCGTGTAGCACCTTGCTTTCCAACCCTGTCATCTGTGGATGATGAGACATGCTGTGTTCACCTTCAAAGGCAGGGAACAGGTCACTTCCCCTCTCCCACTCAAGTAGTGTGCTCTTCCACAGGGTCAAATTGACTGTAGTGAACCTAACAGACTATTTTTCAGTTAAAATAATTGGTCAAATAAGGAGAAAGAAGTTAGCAAATTCAGTTCCTTCTACTTTATTTGAACATCAAATTTCTGATACTGCCCAGTGCATGGGCCAGGTTTTAGCCTCTGGTTGAATAAATCACTCTGAGCAAGGCCAAACAGTTTCTTGTCTTCCCTCCTGATTGCCACCCTCAGCTTGTTCTTTATTTCTGTGCCTGTTCTTTCTTTCCTCCTGTGCACCCCACCCTGCTCCTGATCAGGAATAATTTATCTGGTGACTCCATTGGTAGTCCAGGCAGCTGCTCAGGCAGTGTGACAGCAAGGCTGTCCTGTGTAATCAGTACAAGAGAACCCAGCAATGAGCTGTGGAAGGATTAACTTGTGATCAGGGTTTAATTACAAAAAATGGTATCTGCAGCCATCAGGTCTGGCTAGTGTGTGCAACTGTCGAAGTTACACACACAGCCACTAAAAGCAATTATTTCTGTGGTCAGCCTTCTTCCAGGGTTATCTGGGTCTTGGCATGGCAGTTGGAATTGCTTCTTAAGAAGTTCAAGTGGCCTACAGCAGCCACATGTTGTGATGACCATCATCTTCTCAACATCCAGCCTGTGTGGAAGGGAGGGATAATCAGTTGGCATTTGTTTACAGCATTTTAGGCTCACAGCCTTTCAAGTGAACTTCTTTCAATGAACTTCTTTCTTTCCTATGGTGAGATGTTTAGAGGAAAGAGCACAGCCCTCAGTTGAATGGTTCTGTCAACTGCAAGACTACAAATAATGTGGGAAATGATTCCATTTTAAGTTCTCATGACGCAGAAACTCTGGTGTACTCAGCTGCTGCCTTCCATTTTAGAACAGGATGAACTTGATGATCCTTGTGGGTCCTTTCCAGCTCAGGCTAGTCTGTGATTCTATGATCTCATCATCTGTTAGGCCTCAGGCCTCACTGGAAAACTAATAGAATTTGATTCCCCTGGTCTCTTTTTGGCCTTCTGAATATTTGTAAAGTACCTAGGAATTAAATTTGTTAAAGCTGTGCACTGGACTACTTAGAGTTTACAGAAGGTCTCTTTTGCAGATGCTGAATTGTGTGTGTTCCTTTTGCAGTTCACAGAGCAAAGAAAACCCCTTTCTCCCACTGCACAGTTAGTGCTGGAATCTGAGGTGGTGGCTGTATGATGCCAGTTCTGAGTTTGAAGTCAGCTAACAAGGTAGAAGACTTGCACTTAATTGCTGAATTCACAGCACAGGTAGGTGAAGTGAGAGCTTGAATAGGCAGGTAAGGATTTGAGTCTGTCCTTTTAGTACTGCAGTTCTCAGGCTGTTGATTCCTGGCCATGTTCAGCCTCCTGCTGGCCTTGGTTCTGCCTTTCTCTGTCAGTGGGAAACTGTTTTGATAACAGGCCAGAACTCAGGTATGGGGAAAAGTGAGTTAAGGGAAAAAATGTTTTTTTGAAAACCCACTTTTGAAACGGAGAAAAGTTTTCTTGGTTTCAGTTAAAACTGGGTTTTAACACAACTTTCTTAGCAATTGAGATAAACCTTAACTCTAAAAGTCTTCCTCCAGGTTTCACAGCCCTTTTGTCAACTCAGCATACAAGGTCAGTCGCTCAGTTTTCAAAATGCTGGGGGATGCTTGAATTTGCTTTGAAGGGGACAATTTTTAGCATAAGGATTAATTTAAACTAGTTCCTAAATTAGTTCTGCAAAAGCAGAACCCTTCATTGTTTTCCATTCTTGAACATTGTATTGGCTTGGATTGTTGGGAATATAACTTCCCCCCCAGCCCCCAGTAACTGAACTCTAATACTGCTGCAATGTTTACTTGTATTGAAGCCTTGACTTCCTGTCAAATTCTCCTAATGGGGAGCAGAACTGCACAGGCTCAGATAGTACCCTTGTAGTTCTAAAATATACCTGAATTGCAGTACTAGGAGCATGTTATGAGACAACTGAAGTGGCATTAGTTACCTTAGATGAAATTTCTTACTTTACTACCTTAGCTATTTGAAATAGGTATTTATAAAGTCTAAACCACTTTTTCAGTCTTTAAAAAACAAACAAACAAAACCAAACCCCCAACCATCAAAAACAACAAAATAGCCCTCCAAACCTGGAGTATTGATGTCTGGCTTTTTTTTAAAAGCAAAACAACAAAAACTTAAGGAAGTGAGATGACCTTCCTTGATTAGATGTAAATCCCTGCGTAATTAATGACCTTATTGTTGCTATTAACCAGTTTATACAGCAACATTGTACATTGCTGGGTGGATGCTAACCACATTTTCCTCCCTGAATTATAAAGGCACAGTTGTTCATGAATTTCCCTACTTAGAGATGACCAAATAAGGAAAACAACTTTAGTACTGTACAGCCTCAGTTATCCTTACTTTGTTGAAGAGGGACATGATCCTTCACAACGGCTCAAAGTGACATTTGTGGAACAGCCTTTGTAAGTTATTTCTTCTTCATATTCAACTTCTCGACAACGCTCTGTCAAATGTAAAAAGAAAAAATTTCTGCTATAATTCATCTTGGTCTTCTTGAGTGACCTTTGTTAGGTGCCCAAAGCCTCCATATTTGGTTTCCTGGGAAACCATTCTTATTGCATGAGATAATTAACAAGTCACAAGTGAGCTACACAGCAAGAGAAGATTTTAAACTGGGCACTAAAGTTTCAGGAGAGGCTTACCCTGGAGGACAACAAAAGAAAAGAATAAATTTCTTTTTTAAGAAAACAGAAGTTGTTGGAATTACAAATGAGCAAAAAAATCCAGTTAAGAATATAGTACACATTCAGTCCAGCATGGAAAAACTAATCCTATGCTGAGAACACAAAGATGCAAAGAGAAAAACCAGCTGGCTCATTCTGGTAGAATTATTTCTGGTTCACAGACTTTACTTATTTGAAAACTGCTTAATTTACTCATTTTAAGGATATATTTATAGGTAGCCAGAAGTTCACAACTTGCCTTGTTAGGGAGAATGTGTAATGCTACATGTTAGATGACAATTCTATGTTCAGTGTTATATTTTCCCCTGCCTTGAAGCACCACACTAAGCACTTTATGAAGCAGAAAGCTGACTGAAAACACAAGTTTTCCAATGAGTTCAAAGACAGTGTTTGAAGTTTATATTAAGGAGACAAAGATGTTGAAAATTATGAAGGCAATTCATACACTGCTCACACCTGATCCTGCACAATGATCTTTTAAGCACAGTCAGGCCCTCTGCTGAGAGAAAGGTTATAGATTATTGAACATTATTGCAGGGGAGGCTCAGTTAATGCTGTAGTATGACTTTGGGATTTTTTTTTATTGGAAAATAAGAGAACTACTAACTGGGCAGTAGACTAAGATGCTGTATCTATATGCCCAAGTGTGTAAAGCATGTGAGAGCTAAAAGGAAGGCTGCAGGGTAATGAGGGGATAGCCTGTTCCAATAAGAAGTTTCTTACACTGCTTTTTAAGATGAGAGTGAAGGTTCTGTGGCTCTCCTGAAGTGCATCCTGTTAGACTCTTTAACTCACACTTCTTAATGTTTAAAATATTGAATAGCAGGGAACCTATATGAAATCTAAGAAGTCAGACAATAGAAAAGTAACTGCAGAAAGGACAAAAAAGATGAGCCAATGGGTACAAACATGATCATAGTCAAAGGATACATAAAGAAAATTCATACACTCATCAAAAAAAAAAAGGCATTCAAAGCAAATCCATGACAGAGGAAATGATATGGGGATACACTACCGTGTGGCACTGTTGATGGCGCAACAGAGGACAGGGATGTTGAAAGTCCAGAGGTGAGAGGAGGAGATGATGTCGTGCGGGCAGTGGTCAGTGTTGTTGTTCGCAGGGAACTCTGTTCAACTGACTTTGTAGAAGCTGTCGTGATAACATGGGGAGCAAAGGTAGTAGTTGTAGACAAAACAGTTGGGATCAACGCTGGCCTAGACTGGGCAGAGATACTGGTAGGGACAGTGAAGGAAGATGTTTTGCCATGTGGAGTCGATGTGGTGTTTTGGAAGTAAGGATGTGTAGTGCTCTCAGCAGACCTAAATGCGGAAGTAGTCAGGGATGTAGGCACAGACGTTGTGCTGATGGTTGAGGCCAAAGCAGAAGAGAATGGAGATGTGGCAGTGGATGGCAGCTGGGTGCTGAGTGGGCTGCTGGGGGCAGGCAGAGAGCTAGGATTTGGAGAGGTTTCCAGAGGCACTTCTGTGGAGACTGAGGTCTTGGAGGTGCTGCTGATGGAGGTGGTGGCTGTGGTCTGGTGCGTGGTCACAGGTGGCGCAATGTGTGGCACAGCTGACTGTTGATGGGTGATGGCTGCCAGGAGGAAGGCACAGGTAAAATTGAGAATGCCCACCTGGACACTTCTTCTCTCCCCTTGCTCAGACATGAGGAGAGAATCAGAAAAGCCAAAGCAGGAACACATACGCATATCCAGAGAGAGACAGATTTCCGAAATGAAGAAATTAAAAACCAAATGAGGATCCACCTATGAGATGCAAAGGCAGTCACTCACCACATTGCACCACTTGCCACTATCCAGCCAGTATCCAAGCAATGGCTACCTGGTAGTAACTGCCCTACTCTCCCACTGTACAGCTCAGCATGATATTCTGTGGCATGCAGTGTCTCCTTGGACACTGGCTTTGGGCCAGCTATGCAGGCTGTGTCCCTGATGGACTCGTGACCACCCCATGCCCACTCTCTGGCTGGCAGAAGGACAAACAGAGGAGGCCCAGGGGTGGAGCTGGCACTCCTGTTCAATCACCAAAGCACTTGTGCGCCATCAACACTGGCTGGGACTCACATCTGAACACAGTACCAGGAGCCTGCTGGGAACAATAATGAGCTCTGTCCCAGGCAGACCAAGTGCACAAGCCCAAGAATACATTGGGAAACCAAACTGGTCGATTGCAAAGTAATGGAGGGGTAAGCAGCCACACAAATGCAGAACTGGCATGTGGTTTTTGAAAGAAACAGTGGAAATAGGGAGGATCGGTCAAGTGACAGAAAGGAGGAGAGCTAGAAAGAGCAAGGAGGAAAAGGATGCTTAGGAAGGAGCCTTACCAGGCTGTGAGGAGCTGAGCCATGTTGAGGACACAGTTGAGGAGGGAGAAGAAGCAGGTGATGGCAGCGTGCTGGTTTTGGCCGTGGTAGGTGCAGAGGACTCTGTGACAGGAGACTCCTTTGCAGCACTGGTTGTTGGGGAAGAAGGCCTGGGCCTCAGGGTTGTAGGTGTGGGCCTGGGGCTGGTGCTGGGAGCTGCTGTGGAGGAGGCTGTGGAAGTGGTGGCAGTGGAGGGCAGCCGGGTGCTGAGTGGGCTGCTGGGGGCAGGTGGAGAGCTGAGATGTGGAGAGGCTGTTTCCAGAGGGGCTTCTGTGCTGCTTGGCGGGCTGGCTCCTGTGGAGACAGAGCTCTTGGAGGTGCTGCTGATGGAGGTGGTGGCCATGGTCTTGTGCGTGGTCACAGGCGGCCCGATGTGTGGCACAGTTGACTGTTTGTGGGTGATGGCTGCCAGGAGGGAAGCACACGTCAGTTGTGGATAAGGGCAGAACGGGAAAGCAAAGATGGTTGGTTGAAGATTCAGACTGTGAGCAAAAGGAAAGCCAGATCTCCTGTACTGCAGTGACTATTCTGAAGTTTGAGGGAGGACTAGAACTGTGTCTGTCCACAAGCTGTTCCTTACATCCCCCTTGAATGGGATAAAATGGACAGGGTGCCCTCCTAGGGGCAAGATCTCTCTTCCTCTTCCTGGAAGATGGCCTTTCTGAATGTTCATGTCCTTTCAAGGAACAAGAACTGCGTAAGGACTGCCTCTCCAAGACTGGCAGGCCATGCTACATGGGAGTGACCTTTTCCGGGGCCATAATGAAGAGAATGGTCATTCCACTATGCTGATGCAAAAAGAAATGCGAAAGGAGAGCAAAAAATAAAACAACTTTGCAAGCAACCTGCTCTGATAGAAATGAAGAGATGAAAATGGAAAGCAGCAAGGAGCATCAGGATGGATCGGAAGGAGCCTTACCAGGCTGTGAGGAGCTGAGCCATGTTGAGGACACAGTTGAGGAGGGAGAAGAAGCAGGTGATGGCAGCGTGCTGGTTTTGGCCGTGGTGGGTGCAGAGGACTCTGTGACAGGAGACTCCTTTGCAGCACTGGTTGTTGGGGAAGAAAGCCTGGGCCTCAGGGTTGTAGGTGTGGGCCTGGGGCTGGTGCTGGGAGCCGCTGTGGAGGAGGCTGTGGAAGTGGTGGCAGTGGAGGGCAGCCGGGTGCTGAGCGGGCTGCTGGGGGCAGGTGGAGAGCTGGGATGTGGAGAGGCTGTTTCCAGAGGGGCTTCTGTGCTGCTTGGTGGGTTGCTCCCTGTGGAGAAAGAGGTCCTGGAGGTGCTGCTGATGGAGGTGGTGGCTGTGGTCTTCTCTGTGGTCACAGGTGGCCCAATGTGAGGCACAGTTGACTGTTTGTGGGTGAAGGCTGCTGGAAGTAAAGCAGAGAGGTTTTGAGGATGAGGGCAGCAAAAGTTGAAATGGAGGCGGTCAGAGGCCTCATATTTAGGATATGAACAAAAACAGCAGGGCTGTGCTGCACTGAGTATTCCCTGGGAAAAAGGGAGCACTGAGACTGTGTGTCCTGTCTACAAGCTGTCTGGTTTCTGTTTTAAAAAGGGAGGAAATGGATAGAGTGCCTTCCAACAGGCAGCATCCCACTACCAATTCCTGGGAGAGGACCCTGTGTGAATATGCATGTGTCCCTTCAGGGAACAGGGAGAGCTTAAACACAGTCCCTTGTGAGACTGGCAGTTCAGACTCCATGGGAGAGACCAGTGTCCCAGAGCACTAACTAAGCAGAGCCATGCCAGTGATCTAATGCAGAGAGAAGGGGGAATGGTAATCAAAAATTAAAACAACTCTGCAAGCAGCCTTTGCAATTGGAAACTAAGAAGGGAAATGGGAGAGCAGGAGGAAATAGCAGGATTGGTAGGAGGGAGCCTCACCACGATGTGCAGAGCTGAGCCATGTTGAGGACACAGTTGAGGAGGGAGAAGAAGCAGGTGATGGCAGCGTGCTGGTTTTGGCCGTGGTGGGTGCAGAGGACTCTGTGACAGGAGACTCCTTTGCAGCACTGGTTGTTGGGGAAGAAGCCCTGGGCCTCAGGGTTGTAGGTGTGGGCCTGGGGCTGGTGCTGGGAGCTGCTGTGGAGGAGGCTGTGGAAGTGGTGGCAGTGGAGGGCAGCCGGGTGCTGAGTGGGCTGCTGGGGGCAGGTGGAGAGCTGGGATGTGGAGAGGCTGTTTCCAGAGGGGCTTCTGTGCTGCTTGGCGGGCTGGCTCCTGTGGAGACAGAGGTCTTGGAGGTGCTGCTGATGGAGGTAGCAGCTGTGGTCTTCTCTGTAGTCACAGGTGGCCCAATGTGTGGCAGAGTTGACTGTTCAAGAGTGAAGGCTGCCAGGTAGAAAACAGGTCAGTTGTGCATGATGACAAGAGGAGGAAATGGAGGTGCTCAGAGGACTCAGATTGTGGATAGAATTTAAAATGGAATGCTAATGCTATAGTGAGTATTTCTGGGAAAAAAGGAACACTGGGATTGTGAGTCTTCTCCACAAGCCACTGTCTGGCCGTGGGTGAAGGCTGCTGGAAGTAAAGCAGAGAGGTTTTGAGGATGAGGGCAGCAAAAGTTGAAATGGAGGCGGTCAGAGGCCTCATATTTAGGATATGAACAAAAACAGCAGGGCTGTGCTGCACTGAGTATTCCCTGGGAAAAAGGGAGCACTGAGACTGTGTGTCCTGTCTACAAGCTGTCTGGTTTCTGTTTTAAAAAGGGAGGAAATGGATAGAGTGCCTTCCAACAGGCAGCATCCCACTACCAATTCCTGGGAGAGGACCCTGTGTGAATATGCATGTGTCCCTTCAGGGAACAGGGAGAGCTTAAACACAGTCCCTTGTGAGACTGGCAGTTCAGACTCCATGGGAGAGACCAGTGTCCCAGAGCACTAACTAAGCAGAGCCATGCCAGTGATCTAATGCAGAGAGAAGGGGGAATGGTAATCAAAAATTAAAACAACTCTGCAAGCAGCCTTTGCAATTGGAAACTAAGAAGGGAAATGGGAGAGCAGGAGGAAATAGCAGGATTGGTAGGAGGGAGCCTCACCACGATGTGCAGAGCTGAGCCATGTTGAGGACACAGTTGAGGAGGGAGAAGAAGCAGGTGATGGCAGCGTGCTGGTTTTGGCCGTGGTGGGTGCAGAGGACTCTGTGACAGGAGACTCCTTTGCAGCACTGGTTGTTGGGGAAGAAGGCCTGGGCCTCAGGGTTGTAGGTGTGGGCCTGGGGCTGGTGCTGGGAGCTGCTGTGGAGGAGGCTGTGGAGAAGGTGGCAGTGGAGGGCAGCTGGGTGCTGAGTGGGCTGCTGGGGGCAGGTGGAGAGCTGGGATGTGGAGAGGCTGTTTCCAGAGGCACTTCTGTGGAGACAGAGGTCTTGGAGGTGCTGCTGATGGAGGTAGCAGCTGTGGTCTTCTCTGTAGTCACAGGTGGCCCAATGTGTGGCAGAGTTGACTGTTCAAGAGTGAAGGCTGCCAGGTAGAAAACAGGTCAGTTGTGCATGATGACAAGAGGAGGAAATGGAGGTGCTCAGAGGACTCAGATTGTGGATAGAATTTAAAATGGAATGCTAATGCTATAGTGAGTATTTCTGGGAAAAAAGGAACACTGGGATTGTGAGTCTTCTCCACAAGCCACTGTCTGGCTTCTGTCCTCAAAAGGGAGGAAATGCTTATAGTAGCTTCCAAGAGGCAAGATCCCAGTACTTGTTCTTAGAAGAGCACCCTGTCTGGATATGCATGTCTCCTTTTAATAACAAGGAGAGCATAAAGACAGTCACCTTTAAGACAGGAATGCTCCATGGGAGAGAGAAGTGCCCCAGATCCATAACGAAGTAAGATGATACTAGTGTTCGAAATCAGAAAAAGGGGGGAATGGGGAGCGAAAAATAAAACAATTTTGCAAGCAACCTTTATGTCTGGAAAGGATGAGTGGAAAAGCAAGAGGGGGGAAGCACCAGGATGGATAGGAGGGAGCCTTACCAGGCTGTGAGGAGCTGAACCATGTTGAGGACACAGCTGAGGAGGGAGAAGAAGCAGGTGATGGCAGCGTGCTGGTTTTGGCCGTGGTAGGTGCAGAGGACTCTGTGACAGGAGACTCCTTTGCAGCACTGGTTGTTGGGGAAGAAGGCCTGGGCCTCAGGGTTGTAGGTGTGGGCCTGGGGCTGGTGCTGGGAGCTGCTGTGGAGGAGGCTGTGGAAGTGGTGGCAGTGGAGGGCAGCCGGGTGCTGAGCGGGCTGCTGGGGGCAGGTGGAGAGCTGGGATGTGGAGAGGCTGTTTCCAGAGGGGCTTCTGTGCTGCTTGGTGGGTTGCTCCCTGTGGAGAAAGAGGTCCTGGAGGTGCTGCTGATGGAGGTGGTGGCTGTGGTCTTCTCTGTGGTCACAGGTGGCCCAATGTGAGGCACAGTTGACTGTTTGTGGGTGAAGGCTGCTGGAAGTAAAGCAGAGAGGTTTTGAGGATGAGGGCAGCAAAAGTTGAAATGGAGGCGGTCAGAGGCCTCCTATTTAGGATATAAACAAAAGGGCAAAGTGAAGGAGATGGGCACAAGCCTTGTGTTATATTGTTAGGGGAAGAAGTTAAGCCTAGTATTGCACTATATTTTTCTGGGAAGAGGAAGGTACAGGCATTTTGCTCATCCATTTAGCTTTTTCATCATGATGGGGTGACCCTGTCTGGATGTGAAGTGCCTATGTTGGCAATCACTCATTTGCTACCACTCGACAGGCATGGGGAGACATTTGGAAAAAGCAAGAACAGCCATATGACTCTGGATGGAAAAAGTCTTCAGAAGTAAAGAAACTAAAGGAAAAACAAACCAAGCTCCTCCCACAAGATGGCTATGACTTACAACTTCTTGCCACTGGACAATATTCAGCCAGTCTCTAAGCAATGGCTGCGTCGGAATAACTGTCCCACTGAGTCCACCCACAATGTACAGCTCAGCATGATATTCTGTGGCATGCAGTGTCTCCTTGGACACTGGCTTTGGGCCAGCTATGCAGGCTGTGTCCCTGATGGACTCGTGACCACCCCATGCCCACTCTCTGGCTGGCAGAAGGACAAACAGAGGAGGCCCAGGGATGGAGCTGGCACTCCTGTTCAATCACCAAAGCACTTGTGCGCCATCAACACTGGCTGGGACTCACATCTGAACACAGTACCAGGAAACCTGCTGGGAACAATAATGAGCTCTGTCCCAAGCAGAGCCAGTGCACAAGCCCAGGAATTTACCAAGAACCAAGCTGAGCAAAGGCAGTGGGAATGGTGGGGTGAGCAGACAAAGATCCACAAGTACCGTATAGTTCATTGAGGGAATAGTGATGGGAGAGTTGGAGAAGCTGTGCAGAGCAGGATAGCTAGGAGGGAGCCTTACCAGGCTGTGAGGAGCTGAGCCATGTTGAGGACACAGTTGAGGAGGGAGAAGAAGCAGGTGATGGCAGCGTGCTGGTTTTGGCCGTGGTGGGTGCAGAGGACTCTGTGACAGGAGACTCCTTTGCAGCACTGGTTGTTGGGGAAGAAGGCCTGGGCCTCAGGGTTGTAGGTGTGGGCCTGGGGCTGGTGCTGGGAGCTGCTGTGGAGGAGGCTGTGGAAGTGGTGGCAGTGGAGGGCAGCCGGGTGCTGAGCGGGCTGCTGGGGGCAGGTGGAGAGCTGGGATGTGGAGAGGCTGTTTCCAGAGGGGCTTCTGTGCTGCTTGGTGGGTTGCTCCCTGTGGAGAAAGAGGTCCTGGAGGTGCTGCTGATGGAGGTGGTGGCTGTGGTCTTCTCTGTGGTCACAGGTGGCCCAATGTGAGGCACAGTTGACTGTTTGTGGGTGAAGGCTGCTGGAAGTAAAGCAGAGAGGTTTTGAGGATGAGGGCAGCAAAAGTTGAAATGGAGGCGGCCAGAGGCCTCATATTTAGGATATGAACAAAAACAGCAGGGCTGTGCTGCACTGAGTATTCCCTGGGAAAAAGGGAGCACTGAGACTGTGTGTCCTGTCTACAAGCTGTCTGGTTTCTGTTTTAAAAAGGGAGGAAATGGATAGAGTGCCTTCCAACAGGCAGCATCCCACTACCAATTCCTGGGAGAGGACCCTGTGTGAATATGCATGTGTCCCTTCAGGGAACAGGGAGAGCTTAAACACAGTCCCTTGTGAGACTGGCAGTTCAGACTCCATGGGAGAGACCAGTGTCCCAGAGCCCTTCCTAAGTAAGGCCGTTCCAGTGTTCCAATGCAGAAACACAGGGGATCAAGAGCAAAAGCTAAAGCAACTCTGCAAGCAGCCTGTGTGGCTGTACAGAAAGAATGAAAAATGGAATTCAGGCAGGAGCCTCACCAGGATGTACAGAGCTGAGCCATGTTGAGGACACAGTTGAGGAGGGAGAAGAAGCAGGTGATGGCAGCGTGCTGATTTTGGCCGTGGTGGGTGCAGAGGACTCTGTGGCAGGAGACTCCTTTGCAGCACTGGTTGTTGGGGAAGAAGGCCTGGGCCTCAGGGTTGTAGGTGTGGGCCTGGGGCTCTGTGGAGACGAGGTCTTGGAGGTGCTGCTGATGGAGGTGGTGGCTGTGATCTTCTCTGTGGTCACAGGCTGCCCCGTGTGTGGCACAGTTGACTGTTTGTGGGTGAAGGCTGCCAGGAGGGAAGCACACGTCAGTTGTGCATGAGGGCATAATGAGAAGAGGAGGAAAAAGGGAGGAAAAAGGGAGGAAAATGACATGCTGCTTTCCAACTGGCATTGTGCCTCTTCCTCTTTCTGGATGTGGACCCTGTGTGGATGTGCACATCTCCCAAGCAACAGGAGCACATTAAAGTTTGCCCACTTCAGAACTGACATGGTGGCCAATGTGGGAGTGACTAGAGCCCCAGGGCAGTAGTCACTCCCACACTGGCCACCATGTCAGCGGTGGTCAAATGGCAACCACATCACACTGCTGATTCAAAAAGAATTTGGAATGGAGAGCAAATTTAAAGAAAATATGGAATTGGTCTGCACTCGTGGAAATGAAAAAGAGAAAAGGGAAGCAGGCAGAAGCAGCAGGACAGGTAAGAGAGAGCCTTACCAGGCTGTGAGGAGCTGAGCCATGTTGAGGACACAGTTGAGGAAGGAGAAGAAGCAGGTGATGGCAGCGTGCTGGTTTTGGCTGTGGGGGGGGGAGAGGGCTCTGTGACAGGAGACTCCTTTGCAGCACTGGTTGTTGGGGAAGAAGGCCTCGGCCTCAGGGTTGTAGGTGTGGGCCTGGGGCTGGTGCTGGGAGCTGCTGTGGAGGAGGCTGTGGAAGTGGTGGAAGTGGTGGCAGTGGAGGGCAGCCGGGTGCTGAGTGGGCTGCTGGGGGCAGGTGGAGAGCTGGGATGTGGAGAGGCTGTTTCCAGAGGGACTTCAGTGGAGACAGAGGTCTTGGAGGTGCCGCTGATGGAGGTGGTGGCCATGGTCTTGTGTGTGGTCACAGGTGGCTCGATGTGAGGCACAGTTGACTGTTCATGGGTGAAGGCTGCCAAGAGGGAAGCAGAGGTCATTCGTATGTTGCTGGCTTATGGGAAGTTGGGTGATATTGACTCTTCTGTTTGAAGGTTTTGTGCTTAGTTATGGGCCAGGATGGGAGGCCTGGTTCCCAGTAAATCTGGTTGGTTTTGGGTTTGAGGTTTTTTCCAGTTAATAAAGGTGTCCATTATCCTAAATATGTTCCATCCTGTCCTGCTTCTCTTTCATAAATACTTGCTGTTGACTATTTTGAAGGTTGACCTCTAGCAAGTTATCTCATCTCCTTCTTCCTGGAACAGCTGAGTGGGGAAGAGGTATCACTTGTTTACTGGTAGTTTAAAACTGGCTTTCTCAGACTTCTCTGGGAGGGATCCATGGGAGGGCCATGGCTAGTGAAGGGATATGGATGCATTGGCCAGGGATGACTCTTATCTCTTTGATGACCAGAGCACTCACCTGGTACTACTTTAGTAGTTGGTGTCTTAGCTCTGGTTGGCTCCCTTGCTACAAAGAAAGGGATGAGAGAAAAGAATGATTGAGTCTTGGGAAGGATTCTAGGTAAAGCATGTTGTGGCATCTCCCCAAAGGAGTATCAACACTAAGACAAATCTGGCATGTGAGTCTAAGTGAAAGAACTTTAGCCTGGAGTTGAGTGTACACTTTCTTGCCCACCCTCCACTGGTGACTCTTGCACTCAGGGTCAGCACTGGTCCACAAGGTCATATTTGTTGAATGGCACTTTTCATGGATGCGCCAGGGCCTAGGCATCCTCTGGCTGGAGATGATGCCTTGGGTTATGCCTCTCACTCAAAACTGTCCTGAGCTGTAAATTGGACATGTGTTTCTAGTTTCCCTGCCTTTTGTTCACCCCTGCCCCACTGTGCATTCTCAGGGCAGCACTGTAAGAAGAGAGAGGTGTTTTAGCTTCTATCTGATTGGTAGCTGTATGGCAGGAACTCATGGATGCCTGAGCCCTCAACAGAGGCCTGTGCCCCAGAGCCAAAGCCCTGAAGTTGCAGGGAGAAGGATACAGTCAGGGTCATGTGTGGGTCAGGCCCAGGACCTGCTGGTGTCCTGTGGCAATAGCAGGGGGAATTGAGAATAAGTACCAAAACTGAAGCCTTTGTGGGACATGCTGCTTAGAAGAGAAGGGTGGGAGCTGGAAGAAGCAGGCAGAGCAGCAAGAAGGGCAGGGA
The DNA here is from genome assembly GCF_000277835.1 of Geospiza fortis. Taxonomy (NCBI): domain Eukaryota; kingdom Metazoa; phylum Chordata; class Aves; order Passeriformes; family Thraupidae; genus Geospiza; species Geospiza fortis. The sequence goes on from NW_005054312.1 coordinate 9,592,518, forward strand.
GGAGCCTTACCAGGATATGATGTTCCCAGCTGGGTTGAGGAGAGGGAAGAAGCAGATGAGGCTGAAGTAACAGGCAAAGAGCTGGAGCTTGGAAATGTCCTTGTCAGCGGAACTTCTGGGCTGGTGGCAGGGCTGGTCTCTCTTGGGACAGAAGTGCTGCTGGTGGATGTGGCAGGGGGGGTCTGTGTCTGTGTCATGAGGCGCTGCACAGGCTGTGTCAAGGTTGTTCTTAAGTGGGTGACAACTGCAGAGAGAAGAGCACAAGTTGATTGAGGTCTGAAGGGTGCCTCTAACAATTTGACATCCCCTGCCTTTTTCTGAAGTTCCTGAGGAAAGAAGAGCCTTGTTGGATGCACATCTTTCCTCTCCCAAGTATTCCAAACTGGGCAAGACCATCATCTGGAAAAGCTGAGGTAAGTGAAGCAGAGTCTTAGGCCAAGGGCATCTCTCTAGTCCCTTTTACTCACCTTCTGGGTAGTGCAGAGTGGTTGCTTCGGTTCCCTCACTCTCTGTGGTGAAAGAATGAATATTAGTAATGGCTGGGAGCTGGTAAGGTTCCTAGAGGGAGCTGTAATTGCTTGCACAAGAAGACCAATATATATGCACCCCAACAGAATTTTGTGGGAGAA